>NC_092212.1:74106748-74132756 GCF_043381705.1 Parasteatoda tepidariorum
AATGATCTAAATTTTATTAATTATTTTAAAAATATTTAGTGAATGAATGATTCACAGTTTTGAAGCTTCATCTAATCTAGCGCTTAATTCTTTTAAATATGAAGTGATCTAAATTTTATTAATTATTTTAAAAATATTTAGTGAATGAATGATTCACAGTTTTGAAGCTTCATCTAATCTAGCGCTTAATTCTTTTAAATATGAAATGATCTAAATTTTATTAATTATTTTAAAAATATTTAGTGAATGAATGCTTCACAGGTTTGAAGTTTCATCTAATCTAGCTCTTAATTCTTTTAAATATGAAGTGATCTAAATTTTATTAATTCTTTTAAAAATATTTAGTGAATGAATGACTAATGAATTTTTTTTCATCACGTCGTTTTATGAATATGAGTTTTAAAATTGGGTTTTTGTGTCAGACACTTGAATTCACAGGTCTGAAGCTTCATCTACTCTAGATCTTAGTTATTTTAGTTAACAAAATTTAGATAATTTTATATTTAAAATTAAATAAATAATAGATTATTTGTCGGATATAAATTTAATTACAGGTTTTGAAAAGCATAACTGGTTTAAAAATTTCATAATTCTCGGAACCCCTTTGACCCATCCAATAAACCCTAGGGTTCCGCGGAGCACCTTTTGGAAACCTTAGTCATTTTCAGATTTTGGCATTTTGTCAAAAAGAAATACCATAGTTAAATTTTTATTCCAATGAGGTGAACCGGGTTCAAATCCCAGCGATGGCTATACGAATTCCGCATCCGGCTTACACCGACCCCTGTGCTGATGTAAAATATCCTCTGTGGTAGACGGTTCATGGTTAGAGTCCCCTTACCGTCAGACTAACCGTATGAGGTTTTTGTGGTTTTCCTCTCCATGTAACGCAAATGCGGGCTAGTTCCATCAAAAAAAATTTCTCTTAATACTTGATCTAGGAATCTCCTTGTCTTCTGGATTGGGTTCAAAATTACAAGGCTACGGAGTTGAATATTAGTAGTCGTAAACCCAAAATTCGTTCAGCTGTTTAACAACGGTTATTAAATGGTATATAGTAGTTGCAAATACTAAACGTTTTCAACATGTTTAACTTACAAATAGCTCTTTGTCGGGCAATTTTAATCTGAAATAGCAGTTACTGTGGTAACAGTAGTTGCATACTAATTAGAAATATTTTATTCAAGCCTTAAATAAATAAAAAAAAGGTTTATGCATAATATAATAAATAGAGATAAATATTTTACTTTTTAATGAGACATAAAATTGCCGAAAACGAATGCCTACTTCTTGCAGTCGCTTGAAGAAGAGCAATTTCATCTTTCGGATCTTTATGAGATTGCATTAATTTTTTTATCAGTTACACAGATTTTTAATTTTGCTTTTTCTCTGAAAAAAGAACTAATTAGTTTCTTGGAAATTCTTTACATTTTTTTAATTTATGATCATTGTGTAATAATCACTGTTATTCTCAGAAAAAAATTCTTTTGGGACTGTTTAAAAAAGTTTTTACTTAGTTTTTGTCACAAAATTGTCACACTTCATCTTACCCCTACTTCCTTGCCCGTGTGACACATTGAATGAAAAATATTTAATCTGTTTACGTTTAATTTTAACCAAAAAATTCCTGTTACCCTCTCCCTCCCCTTTGTTATAATTTTATGACCCCCTTCCCTTCTAAACATAGCATTTGTGGACGACCCCTATTCCCTTTTTCGCATCGACCCCCTTTCGAATTAACTATGCAACAATTTTATTTGGTTGTAAGCTAAGCAGAGAAGAATTTTTGAATATTTTAGTAATAAGAAAATAATAATAATCACTTTGTAAAGTTAGATCTTACGTTCCCAACGTGGGTCCTGATAATCACTTACAAAAATTAGATATTTGGTTCCCAACGTGGGAGCTGATAGATAACCACTTACTAAAGTTAGATTTTACGTTCCAAACATGGCGCTGATAGTCGTTTACTAAAGTTAGATCTTAGGTTCCCAACTTGGCGCTGATAATCACTTGCTAAAATTAGATCTTAGGTTCCAAACGTGGGCGCTGATAATCACTTACTAAAGTTAGATCTAAGGTTCCCAACGTGGGCGCTGATAACTTAGGTTCCCAACGTGGGAGCTGATAACCACTTACTAAAGTTTGATCTTACGTTCCCAAGGTGGGCGCTGATAATCATTTACTAAAATTAGATCTTAGGTTCCTAATCAACCAAAACACTGATTATCAACGCCCACGAAACATTTTAAAACAAATGTTGTTTGTTTTAACGAAACATGTTAAAACAAGCAATATATTAAACAGATCGCTAAAGTTAAGTGTTAAATTCCCAACGTGGGCGCTGAGGACTTCCGTTGGGGCGCTAGAACTTTCTAGAGAGTCAGTAAAAATTATACTTTAAAATTAATATTCTTTTTTTTTAATTTTCAGTCAAAAAATAAGTTGCTACTTCTAACTCATTTGTTACTTTATATTAAAGTAATTATAAATAAAACAATTTATTAAGTGAAAGAGTAATAATCAGTTTTATTATGAAAAATATTTAAAAAAAAACTTTTGATATCCCACACAAAACAATGTCAATACCAGGAAAACTCTGGTGATTTTTTTTTCTCGTTAAGAATTCAAACTGTCCTTTTAAATTTTTAACCATTAATTTTTTTTTCTTCTTTTGAAGCTTTTAAATTTAAAGGTTTAACAAACCTTTACTTAGTTAAAAATCATTATTGGACAACTTGCTTTGAAATCATTTATCCTAAAAATTAGCCGTTTAAATTTTTTTTTTCATTTGAAACTATTTTCACCAGATTACTCAAAAAAAAAAAAAAAAAAGAAAGAAACGAAAACTTTTNAAAAAAAAAAAAAATACGTGACTCAATTTCCCGAAATAGCTAGTAAATTCTTAAACTTAATCAAATTCGCATTTATTTATTTATTTTCTATTACTTTTTTTAATCGAAGAAAAAAAAATTCTGAAATTTATTTTTCGAGAATCTTAAAGTATTTATACTTCCCTCTTATATTTTTCTCTAAAAAAACTTAGGATTTTTTTATCGTTATCTTCTAAAATTTAAATCACTTAATTAAATTTGAAATGTATTTGTACGGGATTTACTGTTTATAGAACACTAATTACAATCCTAAACTACTAAATTTTTAATGTATTGCTCCTCATTCTTTTCAAACTACTTCATGAAACACGCGAATTAATTTTTAAAACAGTAATATTTAAATATCATTGTCTTTAATTTGAATCGATACAAACAACTCCGTAAAAATTTCCTAAAAATAATTCTTACTAGCAAAAACACTGGTAAACAGAAACCTACAGTAACTTAACACCATGATTAGAGTATATCTTTTTTTTAATGTTAAGCAATTAAAAAAAATGAAAAAATATTTTTTTCTGTCGTAGCAAATTCTTAGTCTTGCAAAGTGGACGCTGGACCAAAATAAAGATTTGGAAACTGTGATTTAATTTAGATTAACCAAACTTTGATCTAATTTAAACCATCATGTGATTATACCATAAGCCGAAAGAAAAATCGTCATTACCCTTAACAACTTATGTTCGAATGATTGGATTTTTCCGTTCTAAATGCTAAGACTCCATTTAGCAATATCTTTCAAAACATGTAAAATAACAAGGTCCAATCATAATTTGAAGAATATTTGATGCTTTTTAGGTTCTGTATTCATTTTTTTTCCTGAAAAATTTATCCCTATACTATCTGCAATCAGCTTTTTATATAGGTAGTTAAGTATTTTTGTTTTTGATACAAAAAGTAAAAAATATAATTTATTTTTAGTGGTCAATATTATAGTCGGAACAGGTGAAAAGTATATTTCCCACGGCCTTCTAAAGGGTCAATAGAAATGGTAAACGAACATTTTCCATCTTTTGGTTTTTATGGGAAGGCAAATCACCTTAATTCTTAAAAATATATATTTTTTTATCGTTCTTAATTTTCTTTTTTCCTCTAAAAAAAGAACTAATTAGTTTCATGGAAATTCTTTAGCTTTTTTTTGTAATTTATGATCATTGTGTAAAGATTACTGTTATTCCCAGAAAAACCGTAATTTCTCTCTCGTATATCGAAATATTGCGTGCAAATAGACTACAACGCGTTACATTGTCGACCTTTCTTAAATAAAGTCGGTCGAATGAAAACGATAAAAAAAAAATTCTGAATGAAAACGATAAAAAAAAAATTCTAAGTCCATTCATTCCTTGGATAGGAACCGTGGGAAAGAACGGGTTACGGATACAGCTAGACATTGGTTTTCTTCTCCGATTCGACCCCTCCCACAACGAACTGAATTTATATTCTGTGGGTGTTGGTCAGGTTATCGGTTCCAGTTTTTTGGTGGCAGATAAAAACCTCCCATGTATTTAAATTCTTTTTTGAAGAACGCATCCGCCTTCGTGACTTCAGACGAAGAGTTAATCATTCTGGAATCGTCGTTGGGGTTCTTTGCTTGCTTTATCCATAATTTTGCTAATTTTGAATTATCGGATAAAACTATTGTGATGTCGGCTTGACTTTTTCTGATTAATTAATTATGTCTCCTACATTGACCTTCAGTTACCTAGGAAGTCTTATCCTTTGGTTCTACAATTTTATTATTAGGTTCTTCGTAGAACATTTTCGCAGTTGTTTTATTTCCATTTGAAGAAGGCATTCTATTTCGTGATTTTAGACAAGTTCATCCAGGATTCATTGTTGGGATTCCTTCATTCATAATTATGCTAATTTTGAATTATCGGATAAAACTATTGTGAGGTCGGCTTGACTTTTTCTGATTAATTAATTTTGTCTCCTACATTGACCTTCAATTACCTAGGAAGTCTTATCCTTTGGTGCTACAATTTTATTATTTGGTTCCTCTTAGAACATTTTCGCAGTTGAGACCACAGTTGTGTTCATTTCCATTTGAAGAAGGCATCTGATTTTGTAATTTTAGACTAGTTCATCCAGCATTCATTGTTGGGGTTCCTTCGTTCTTAATTATGCTAATTTTGAATTATTGGATGAAACTATTTTAAGGTCAATTTTAATGTTTGTGATAAATTAACTATGTCTCCTAGATTGTTCTTCAAACATTGGAAGTCTTTTCTTTTGGGACTTCAGTTTGATCTTAAGGTTCCTCAAAAAAATATATAGCATTTATTTTTTTATTTATTTATTTATTTATTTTTTTGGTAATTCAACAATATTTATTTTTGTAGGTGTTGCAACACAATTTATTGGTTCCAGCAGGGCCGGATTAACATATAGGCACACTAGGCACGTGCCTAGGGCCTACGAAATTCAGGGGCCTATTAAAACTTGTGAGAAAAAAATTGATCTAATATATTACTTTTTTGCAATATTTGGATTCAACGAAATCTTGTATTATGCTGTCGAATTCCAAACTACGCAAAATGTCGTATTCAATCGACATAAGTGCGAGCGATACCAAACGATCTTGATTCATTGCTGAACGCAAATAATTTTTTTTACCATATATTTTGAAAAGAGGGGAGGAGTGGGGGAAGGAGGGGAGGGCCCAAAATCGGCTATGCCTAGGGCCTACGAAAGGTATAATCCGGCTCTGGGTTCCAGTATAATTCTTTTTAAGGAATGCATCTGCGTTCGGTATAAAAAGGCGAAGAATTTGGTGGAATTCTTGCTGACTTCATAATTTCGCTAATTTTAAATTACAGAGTGAAAATTGAAAACAAATAGCCTGTTTATGGTAACAATACAAAAATGTAATTTTTGTATAGTTCGATTCTAATCATTCTATAATTTTAAACTTCTTCAATTTATTACTTTTATTTTAAAAAAAAAATTATATGATAGATAATTTGATTTGTAAAATTATTTAATTGACAACGCAAATTATGACATTGTCTGGAAGCCCAAACGAATTTTAATTAATTTTTCAATGCATTTTTGGAAAATCACATTATAGTAATATCGTTTTCTAGCTAACATTTTTTTTCTTCATAACTTAAGTTTTTATCTGGTGTTTTCTCTCACTTCTGATCTCCCAAGTTATAGTGGCGACATCTATTGAAACATTTAGGAATGACATAAGTACTTATCAATTTAAACAATCATTTTAAAACTTACTTGCATTAAGTTTTTGTAACGAATAATTTCAATGAAAGAATTTTTTTTATAAAAATAAATAAACCGATTTGATTGTTATTTTGTTTTCATTTTAATGGTTAGATGCTGATTATATGTCACTACTATCAAGTCTTATATATTTAGGACTTATTTGCACTGCGATAGTCAAATTCTTTTTAAAAAATATATATTAAATTGAAAAATAAATATTCAAATAACAGTCCAGAAAAAATATTTAAGTAACAGTATTTGTCACAATGTAATTATCTAATGAGCATATATCTTGTTAATTAACTTTGAACAAATATTTTTAAACTCGTATTAAGTTTGTGTAACGAATAATTTTAACGTTTTTGAAAATGTTTTTGAATTTTATTTATTTTATGTTTATAAATTAAGAACTTTAAACGATGGATAAAAAAATTTTATTACCGCACAGGTCCTAATTATGATAATTTTTTAAAATTTTTTTTTTGGAAAGTTATTAAAAATATTTTTTGAGTGCTTAAAAAGTATTTAAAAGGTTCTTATTTTTTGCTGAAAAATCTGACTACGCACCTTGTAAAAACTGAGTGTATTGCTGCCCTTATTTGAAAAATATTGTGCACCCTTAATCAATATAACAGCATTCTTTGAATTTTAAAGGCTATTATTGTGATAAAGAATTTTTTCAAAACCATTATTCATATCTTGAGTCTTATTTTTCTTATGATATTTCGTATCACGTGACTAATATCAATTTCCTTCTTTTTTTTCCAGGTTATTAGATATATGTCATGGTCCCCGAATACCGGAAGAGCACCAGTTGATTCTATACCTAGTATTCGAACATGTTGATTATGATTTAGCCACTTATTTAGAGAGGTGTCCTCCCCCAGAACCTGCTCCTGAAAAAATAAAAGTAAAATAAGTTTATATATATTTTTTTGATTTGATTTTTCCGGGAAAGATATTTTAAATATTTGATACAAATTTTTCAGACTAATCCCACCCGGTAAAGATATTTTAAATATTTGATGCAAATTTTTCTTACAAAATCTTGCCGCTAAAGATATTTTACATATTTGATGCAAATTTTTCTAACGAATCCCACCCGGGAAAGATATTTAAATGTTTGATGCAAATTTTTCTTACAAAATCTTGCCGCGAAGGATATTTTACATATTTGATGCAAATTTTTCTGACGAATCCCACCCGGGAAAGATATTTAAATGTTTGATGCAAATTTTTCTTACAAAATCTTGCCGCGAAGGATATTTTACATATTTGATGCAAATTTTTCTGACGAATCCCACCCGGGAAAGATATTTAAATGTTTGATGCAAATTTTTCTTACAAAATCTTGCCGCGAAGGATATTTTACATATTTGATGCAAATTTTTCTGACGAATCCCACCCGGGAAAGATATTTAAATGTTTGATGCAAATTTTTCTTACAAAATCTTGCCGCGAAGGATATTTTACATATTTGATGCAAATTTTTCTGACGAATCCCACCCGGGAAAGATATTTAAATGTTTGATGCAAATTTTTCTTACAAAATCTTGCCGCGAAGGATATTTTACATATTTGATGCAAATTTTTCTGACGAATCCCACCCGGGAAAGATATTTAAATGTTTGATGCAAATTTTTCTTACAAAATCTTGCCGCGAAGGATATTTTACATATTTGATGCAAATTTTTCTGACGAATCCCACCCGGGAAAGATATTTAAATGTTTGATGCAAATTTTTCTTACAAAATCTTGCCGCGAAGGATATTTTACATATTTGATGCAAATTTTTCTGACGAATCCCACCCGGGAAAGATATTTAAATGTTTGATGCAAATTTTTCTTACAAAATCTTGCCGCGAAGGATATTTTACATATTTGATGCAAATTTTTCTGACGAATCCCACCCGGGAAAGATATTTAAATGTTTGATGCAAATTTTTCTTACAAAATCTTGCCGCGAAGGATATTTTACATATTTGATGCAAATTTTTCTGACGAATCCCACCCGGGAAAGATATTTAAATGTTTGATGCAAATTTTTCTTACAAAATCTTGCCGCGAAGGATATTTTACATATTTGATGCAAATTTTTCTGACGAATCCCACCCGGGAAAGATATTTAAATGTTTGATGCAAATTTTTCTTACAAAATCTTGCCGCGAAGGATATTTTACATATTTGATGCAAATTTTTCTGACGAATCCCACCCGGGAAAGATATTTAAATGTTTGATGCAAATTTTTCTTACAAAATCTTGCCGCGAAGGATATTTTACATATTTGATGCAAATTTTTCTGACGAATCCCACCCGGGAAAGATATTTAAATGTTTGATGCAAATTTTTCTTACAAAATCTTGCCGCGAAGGATATTTTACATATTTGATGCAAATTTTTCTGACGAATCCCACCCGGGAAAGATATTTAAATGTTTGATGCAAATTTTTCTTACAAAATCTTGCCGCGAAGGATATTTTACATATTTGATGCAAATTTTTCTGACGAATCCCACCCGGGAAAGATATTTAAATGTTTGATGCAAATTTTTCTTACAAAATCTTACCGCTAAAGATATTTTACATATTTGATGCAAATTTTTCTGACGAATCCCAGCCGAGAAAGCTATTTTATATATTTGATGCAAATTCAAACAAATCCTAGCTGGAGAAGATATTTTAAATATTTGATGCAAATTTTTCTTACAAAATCTTGCCGCGAAAGATATTTTACATATTTGAGGCAAATTTTTCTGACGAATCTCACCCGGGAAAGATATTTTAAATATTTGATGCAAATTTTTCTTACAAAATCTTACCGCTAAAGATATTTTACATATTTGATGCAAATTTTTCTGACGAATCCCAGCCGAGAAAGCTATTTTATATATTTGATGCAAATTCAAACAAATCCTAGCTGGAGAAGATATTTTAAATATTTGATGCAAATTTTGCCTGGCTCAAATTACAAAATATGAAAAAATTTACAATACTGTGAGCAGATGTTTTTATCAATGAATTCTATATATCCGTTAGTAAGAAACCGCCTTGTTTCAAGTTTAACGCAATTTATAACTAAACAGCAAATATAGTTACACAATGTAATTCGAAGTCTAAGCTTTGGCTTACAGATATTACTTTAATTTTAATAAATTTTTATTTTTAATGTTGAATTATCTCAACGATATAAATAATGGGAATCAAAAATATTTTTATTTTCAGTTCTGTTATAGACAGAGCTTCTCTTTTTTTCAATTAATACCTTTTGAACCAATAAAATTTCAAATAATTTCACGCTTCCTTTTAGCAGTACAGTTATTTCATCGTGTATTAAGCGTTCTTGCTTTATAAACTTAAAAACCTACTAAGTGCATTATTCCAATGCAATTATTTTACCATGAGCTCAGCGCATGAATTTTAGAATTGTTCCTTAGTGCTGCAAATCATTACATAGGTTTCTACTAGTGACCTTAGTAGTTTAAACTGAATTTTTCCATTCTATCAATTTAAACATACATATTTTATTGGTAAAATGAGAAATATCGGTATTTGCAATACTTGACATTATATGGTTGTTAAGAGAAGTATGATTTATGAGAGTTATCCTATAGGGTATTTCAAAACTCAACCAACAAATTGCGAATCGAAATATACCATAAGACCATGGAGTCGCAAATTACGGTGGAAAACGCATGTAGGCTCTTAATGTGGAGGAGACGAAAAGATTGGTCAGTGAAAGTTTGCCGTACCTAAACTTTGCTTGTGTATGCCGTAGCATTCGTATAGTATAAAAGAGTTTTATTTAAGTAGGACACACTTCAACTAACTCTGGGCATCCAATACCACCATGGATGCATGAAATTCGTGGCATGGCCTTCGCGTTCACCGGATCTCAATCGGCGGGACTTTTTCATTTTATCTTTAATCACTCATTTATGCGACGCATGTGGACACTTCGGAGGATCTCACCGCCTGGATTGTCGTCACTGCGGCAAATATCAAATAAGCACTTGTATCTTCGATAGTGCCCAGGAATCGTTTTTATGTCGTTGCGGAGTGAGCAGTGGCGTTAGAAGGCACATTTTCGAACAGTCATTGTAATATATTATCAAATAAATCTATTACTTGTTAGCAAGTTTCTAGTATCTTTTTGTAGTTGTTTTCCAGCGTGATGTCAAAACCTGCATGAGGTCTTGGTTTTGTGATTTTAACCGTCTATACGTGGTTTTAAACCCACATGTTCTATGGTAAGTTTTCCTCCTTCTGATGCCCTTTATTATCCCTCTTAATTTGTCAGGTTGAACTTTGAAAAACCTTGTATACGGTTTTCCAAATATTAGGCATTGTATACAATCTTTTCTTCGCTTTTTTTTCTGCAAGTATATTATTGAATTCGTAATAAGACCAATGTCTGGAGAGCATGACTTTTCCAATTGTCATTATAAACAACATAAATTCGAAAGGTATTTAATATTTTCTATTTATCTTTTAGGATATACTCTACCAAATTCTTAGTGGAATCGATTTTCTCCATTGCAACCGCATTGTACATAGAGATTTGAAACCTCAAAATATCCTCATAACAAGCACTGGACTAGTGAAAGTTGCAGACTTTGGTTTAGCTAGGTTACTACAAAACTTCATACCATTAACAGATGTGGTGCGTATACATCTTTTACTGCATTTACTTGTAATGTAAATAATATTAATTATAATATTAATTATATTGTATGATTTTTATTATGCCTCTTTAAAGCGGGGAATAGTTGGGGGAAGTTCCTTTTAAAAAAAATATAATAGGAAAACTCCTACATCATACCTGGAAAATAACCAGTCTCAAAATTGCTTCTAACCTCATTCATGTTTCTATCTAAAATCCATGCTTTTATCATCATTCAGTGATTGATATTTCTTTTCTCACAAAATCTAATATTTGATATAACAAAACAAAACAAAATCGAAGCTGTCTAATGAAAAATTGCATGATATAGATAAAATATGATTTGGATTTTCATTGAAGTTTTCCTGATATACCTGGAAAAATCACCTTAAATTGAGTGGAAACCCTGTAAGAAGAAAAAACGCGTATTTCTTATAAATTTCATTTTCCATGACAATCTTAACTTCTTTTGAAAATAGTGCTAAAAACGAGTGTCTCTTACAAGTTTCATTCACGATATCAATCAGAACTTCTTCTGAAAATGTTACCAGTAAAGCATGAAACACCAGCATTCTATAGAATGCCTAGGCATTGGATATAATGCCAGACCCCTTAGGAAAAATAGCCACATCTTATGGCACTCTATGGAAACCTATGATGACCATAGAAATTTATATGGCTGTATACCATCGGCCTATGGTAACCATAAAGATCGGTATGGTATGACACCATAGGCCAATGGCAACTATAGAAATTTGTTTGGTAGTATACCATAGGCCTAGGTAACCATAGAGATCTGTATGGCATTTATATGGCACGACACCATAGGCTTATGGCAACCATAGAAATTTGTATGGCAGGATACCATAGGCCTAAAACGTACTAAACGTAAACGTACGTTCCCTAAAAATGTACGTTTTTAGAGAAAGTTTGAAATATGAGAATTATTACATACGTTATCTAGTCATTGTATATAATACCTAGACATTATATGGAATGAGAAATTCTATTTAGGCAAAGATGAAAAATGGTTCTGATTGTGCATTCCTCAAAAATATAAACGTTATTCTAAGAAAAGAAATGAGAATGTCATTAAAAATATTAATTCAAAATACGTAAAGAATAATGAAAGGTGTACAAAGCAAAATTTATGCTTTTATTAATAAGGGAACTAAAATTTACGTATAGAAAATTAGAAATTAAAATTAACCTACTTGTTGTAACATGGAAGGCATTTGAATTACACTTTGTTATATTCGAAACGAATCGAGGATACATTACATACTTTGCCTGTTTCTCATTTATCTTTCTACAAAGCCTAGGAAACGTGAAATATGAATCGTTTCTTAGATTGGCTGCTAGTTTTAGGCGCTATATACAATTCCTAGGCATTCTATAGAATGCCGGATTTCAAACTTTGCCGGTAACACCATGATGAAAAAAACACATATTTCTTACAAATTGCTTACGCCATAATAATCAAAACTTCTTTTGAAGATAGTGCCTGAAAAGTGTGTTTCTTTCAAATTTCAGTTTCGTTACCTCGCAAAACTTCATTATGTACATTAAGTTTTTACTCAACAACACGCATATTAATGGTGTTGTAAATATTATATATACAACGTGTAAACAAAGATTTTGGGAACGACCAAAGGTCTCGAGAAAAAAACATCGGATCTAAAAAAAAACTAGACACATTCAATATTATTTAAAAGCTATCTAATGATACCAAACTCGATCTTTCAGCACCACCTCCTGGAGGGAATTTTAAAAAATGAACGCCTACTTTTTATTGCAGATTCGGATTCACCAGAAAATCTCCTTAAAGTTGTAGGTTTATATGCATTATGCTTCATAGATGGCGCTGTAGCCGAGGAATTGAAAATAGGATACAGAATGTTTAAAATGTTGATATCTCAAGACCTATCAGACTGAAAAACAAAAGTATATAAAACTAAAAATGTTCCGGTAATTTTTTTTCTCTCTAAAAAAATTAAACAATGTTTTTTCAAACATGTCTATTTTAATTTTCTTGTTCTGACGGGTCTCGAATTTCGCGCCGTTTTAAACAGCTGGTACCCGATTCAATCTCTCCCTGTTACAGCGCCATCTGTGAAGCAAAATTCATAAATCTACAGCTCAAATAAGTGTTACTTTCTTCTGGAAAATCCGAATCTGCAATAAAAAATAGGGGTTCATATTTAAGATATCAAAGCTGCCGCCCACCTCCTGAATTTTGAATGGTGAAATATCGAATTTGATATCATTAGAACGCTTTTAAAAATATTGAATATAACTATTTTCACTTTTTTGAAGTGATGTCTCGAACCGCTTCCTAACTTTTTTTTTAAACCCGGAATGTGTATTACTTTAAAAATATTTATACAAACTATTTATTACGTATTAAAAAATTTTTAACAAATTTCAACACCTATCTTTCCGTGTGTGTTTTTACTTTCACTTTCAGTATTTACGAATTCTTATTATTCAGTATTGAATAGACAATTTTTTAAAATTAAGTGTTTGATGAAAGGGAAAAAAATTTGAGTTGAAATAGATAATTGACTCTGAAATATTATTATAAAAATCAGTTGAATCTTCTAAAATGTATTTATATTTTTGCAGGTGGTAACATTGTGGTGCCACCAAAAAATTTTAACAAATTTCAACACTTATCTTTCCGTGTGTGTTTTTACTTTAATTGTCAGTATTTACGAATTCTTATTATTATTCAGTATTGAATAGACATTTTTTTCAAATTAAGTATTTGGTGAAAGGGAAAAAAATTTGAGTTGAAATCGATAACCGACTCCGAAATATTATTGTAAAAAATCAATTGAATCTTCTAAAATGTATTTATATTTTTGCAGGTAGTAACATTGTGGTACAGAGCGCCTGAGGTATTATTAAATGCTACATATGCTTCAGCTGTTGATATATGGAGCTGCGGTTGCATATTTGCAGAACTTTATAATAGGAGGTAAGTGTTAATAAATATATAACTACGTGTACAGGGTGTTTTAAAATTCGATCGACAAACACAGGAGTGTGCATCCAGAAAATGAAGGCTGGATTTTGAAGTTTCAAACCACCTTAGAAAGGTATAAATTAAAAAAAATATATATAAAATACAGTTTTCTGCATTACACCGGAAAACTTGCTAACTACAATAAAAGATTTATTTGAATAACCATTCGAAGAATTGTTCCAATTGGCACCCGTTGACGTTTTTGCACTGTCTACAACGACGTAAAAATGATTCCAGGTGAGCTCGTAGATGCCAGGCGTGCAATTGATATATGCTGAAAGCTACGAAACGATAATCCGCTCTCTTCCGATGTGTTCATAGGCGTCGTATGAACTAGTGATTCATGGTGACCTCATACGAAAAAAGAGGTGGAACAAAGGGTTGGTTGTTTAATTTAAGTGGTACGTACCTCAAATGACCTCCACCTCAAAATTCGCGTGCATTTATCGCAATTTTCATCATCTCAATGTAGTTTTTAGTCCCATGCTCTGTAGTAAGTTTTCATTTTCCTGATTCTTTTTCTAATCCCTCTGACTTTTAGAATACCCTGTATACCTTTCTCGAAGGGAGTTGGGCTATCTAGTTATACTAATATATTTTAGTCAGTGGTCGGAAAAACTACATTTTCTTTGTAGTTAACTCCAACTACAATTTTTTTTAAATGTAGTCACTACTTCGCTACTTTTAGAAAACAAACTTACTGACGAACTTAATTTTCACCAATATTCAAAATAGTTTTTGAATAAAAAAAATTGGCTTGGTTAAATATGAATAGATATTAAGAAGTTTTAATTCATGTTAACATTGAATGCGTTTTTATTCTAAATCACTTGATTTAAGTGATCAATGCTTTTTTATATCCTCCAAGAATAGTGCGAAAAACAAAAAACGGACCACCCTGAATAACTTTTGATCTAGTGATCGAATCCTCGCGTTCTTGGTTGTGCTTTGAAGGGCTGACCGCAAATATGCTAATTTATTAAATAAAATCGAATTTTAAAAACTCAGATATTTAAAATTCGATTTCTCAGGAACAACTCAACCGATTTCGCGCCGATTTTTCCGAGCATCAAACCTAGATCTTATTAACGCTCGACCACAGAGGCCTTCTCATTGCGTACGTTGATGGGCCCGCGAAGGACTTGCACCAATCGGATTCGAAAAAATTTTTGCTTTTGAACTTTGTTTATTTAACTAATGCTAAAAGTAGTTGTCAAAAACCGCTACAAGTTAGTTTTTTTTTTTTTTTGTTCCCTTCTAAATCTTGCTCTACTCACTCACTACACTACTTTTAAAAAGTAGCGCACAACAATACGACCACAACAGAAGATTGTAGTGACTACGGTAGTTTCGCTACTTGAGGCGCGCTACTTCCGACCACTGATTTTAGTAAATTATGTTTTTATGAATACTTATTCGTGTAAATTTTTCCTTTTTATGAATACTTATTTGTGTAAATTTTTCCTTTTGCAGACCTTTATTTCAAGGTCAATCTGAAGTAGACGAACTGAGGAAGATTTTTGAGTAAGTAAATCTTTTTGTTTTATAATGAAGAGACTATTTCAAAACACATTATGTAGTTTACCCGCTCTCTACAGCATAGTAAAAAATGAATAATATTGAAACCGGCCGTTAGTAAAATTCGTCGTGAGAAGGAAAAGTGATCATTTTCACTCTTCCTACTCATAAGTTTTTGAATTTGTGTGTAGAGAAGGCCAAGGCCCACCCTGGGCTATCGAGCCATTATGATGTTGACGATTAATTAATATACTTTATTATTCATTTTTCGCGAAATTTCGTAATAGCCTTCAGCCAAATTAGACCGATCTGCTACACAAATACAGTGAGCAATATAAAAAAACGGACCACCCTGAATAACTTTTGATCTAAGGGTTGATGATCTTCACGTTCTAAGAATCAATCTTAATGGTTCGAGGGGGTGACCTCAAATTTTCGAATTATTTTAGTACAGACGATATAGTATTAAGTTACGAAACACAATCAGACACGAAGACGTACGTCTTTTTTTTTTTTTTTTTTTTTATGACGGATTTCTGACCCTCAAAATATAGGGGGTAGCCGCAATCTGGAAATTATGATCCACATAGTTTGATCAGGAGAGCGGTCCAAAGTTTGGACCCCTAAATTTATTTTTTACGTATTTGGCGATATCTCGAGGACTTCTTAAGCGAAATGAAACATTTTTGCACACAAATATATAATTCGTTTATCCAAAGATAATTCCATGCAAAAAGTAATTTTTAGCAAATTTCTCCCAATATTTGATCCAGAAGTTGTCTCGTCTTCTGGATTGGGATCAAAATTACTAGGCAACGGCGTTGAACATCAGCAGCATCTTAAACCCAAAAATTGGGTTGACAAATTTATTGTGCTCAAACTTAATTATGTTCACAAAACAATTAGCACACTGTACATCACGATTAGTAAAAATTGAACATAATTTTGCTTCAGAGCTGTGTTTCCCAAAGTGTGGTACGCGTGGTAACAGTTAAGGGGGTACGTTTTCTTATGCGAAATATCTTGCAACAAACGAAAATTTCAAAATTTTTTATTTAAAAACAAAGCTAGCCATGGAAATTTATGATTACGTATTTTCTGTAGGCTATATTTTGCAGAGTTAACAGTTATTAATTAGTGGCGCCAACAGCCAATTATGATTTTTTACTTTTGTTATAGTAAAAAATACATTCATTTTTTTATTAGTGGTACACAGCGTTACGAAAAATTTAGAAAGGGTACACAAAAGTGATAAGTATGGGAAACACTGTTTTAGAATAATACCTAACGCACTCAAAACAAAAAATATTTTTAAAAATATTTAATTTTTCAGAGTGTTGGGTTCTCCAGAAGAGAGTGCATGGCCTGAAGTACCTTTGCCCTGGATCTCTTTTAAAGGACATAGAAAACAACCTCTAGAAAACTTGGTTCCAGAAATTAGTCCTGATGGATTAGATCTGCTACAAGTATGTACACCTTTACCATACTCTTGTACAATGTTATTATACCATGTTATAGTTCGTTCACCAAGAGTTGGCACTTGACTGCACTTCCTCGAACGCAGAGTTCATCTCCGCGCTAGAAATTGAGCTATGTGTTGGTTTAAGTACTAAACAAAAAAATAATTACAGCTTACAATAAAAAATAATTCAGCTAATCAGTGACTTTTTAGCAAAAATCACTGATTTCAATTGTTCGTGGTCAACCAACTATTTTTATTTTGACATAACATTGTTTTGTTGTTTTATATTTTGCTTTAATTTACAGATACAGTACAGAACCCGTTATCCGGAAATCAGAAAACCGGAAAACCAAAAAACCGGAACGAAATTCGATAAATTTTCCCGCCATTTAAAAAAAAATTTTTTTTTTTCCTCAAATGATTTTAGGATTTTTCTTTCTTCTTTGAAAGGTGTTTACCATAAAATCATTTTAGAAAAAATCATTACTGTATTACTTCGTTTTTTCTTCTTTTTAAGATTATTTCCAAATATTTTTTTTTTTTTTTTGTTGGGTTTAACAATAAAAAAAACGCCCTTTTGTAGCTATTCAGAAAACCGGAAAAATCAGTTATCCGGAATAGCGATGGTCAATATTAAGATCGTTCCGGATAATCGGTTCCCTACTGTACGTAAACTTTATCCTGAAGAAATAATCTTCAATTGTCTGCTTTCAAAATTTCTTAGAATGTTTCTCTTGAATCATGCAGTTTAATAGATTCTTTTTCATTATTAGGACTACTCTTCAGCAATTTAATTTCAAAATATTTTGCGAGGGGCCCAGAAAGTTTGGTGGGGCTTGGGCCTGAATTTGTCTTGATCGGTCCCTGACGACAAGATAAGGAAATATAAAATCTTACCAAAAGCATTGATCTGTGGCGTATATAACTACCACTGCAAATATTAAATACCAATCCCCTAGTATATAACACTTATTAACATGATTCTACCATGAGGTACCTTTTAATAGATGAAGGTGACATAGTCAATCATTATACCCCTTATTGGTGACCCGTATGGTCAATATTGATGGATGCTACACATTAAAACAATTGATTTGCTTAAAATATAGCACTCAAAAAATAAATCCGGTAAAGAAAAGTTTCCGGGCCAAAAAGTGAAGAAAAGAAAAAAAATTAGAAAAATGATATAAATAAAAAAAAGCAGCATAAATCAACTAGTGGTATTCGTTCATTGAATTCTATCACAGATAAAATTCTGGAAGGTGAGTATGTGGCGTAACTACCACTACAAATATTATATACCAATTGCGTAGTATATAAACAGGGCTGATTGTGCCCCGGAAAAAATATGGATATTCGGATTTTCCGGAGATGTTTCAAAAGATCATTGATCACAAAAGTTTTCAGAAATCAAATTTTCAAAGATGGAACTTAAAAACACATTTTATTTGTTTGTAAGGAGAGCAACTTTATAAGTTTAATATTCATTTTTTATCAGTAAATAGTTATTATAATCATAAACTCAAGAAAGACATTTGTAAATTTCAATTACTTCATCATAAATATGTGTAAAATTTTAAATATATTTTAAGTAAACTAAGAAATATTCAGAAAAAGGAAAAAACCTTGTTTAGATTTTTCTTCTTTTTACTCAAGAAATTTTCCGGAATTTTGACTTGGGCTCACAATCACCCCTGTATAAAGACATGTTAACTTAATTCTATCATGAGGTACTTTTTGATAGATGAAGGTTGACCTCAATCATTATATTTTATTAGATCTAAATTATTTTGGTGAAAATGAATCATATGAGCACTATAAAAAGAATATATCAGGGAAAAAAACTTACTTTTTCTGATTACGCTCTTCAATGCACGTTTCTAAATAGCATCTTTTGGTAATTCTTACTAGAATTGACAACACTAAAGGAATTAGTAATTNATGAAGGTTGACCTAGTCAATCATTATATTTTCTTAGATCTAAATTATTTTGGTGAAAATAATCATATGAGCACTGTAAAAAGAATATATCAGGGGAAAAAACTTACTCACACGTTTCTAAATAGCATCTTTTGGTAATTCTTAGTAGAATTGATAACACTTAAGGAATTAGTAATTTTCTGATTTCTTTTATGTTTTGCTTTTGCAGAAAATGCTACTTTTTGATCCTCTGCAGAGAATAACTGCAAAAGATGCCATGAACCACAATTACTTTCAAAACATAGGAAGACAAGGAGTTTACAAAACCAAAAAGACTCGAAAGTCCTCCGTTTCTAGAGATACAGAAGCCTCCACAAGCTATACGTCGAGCAGAAAATGACCTCGAATTTCTATAGGCATCAATTAGGACTTACTGATCAATAAAACTTGATTTAATAAAGGGTAAAATGGCAATCTATTGATAGGTGCAAACCAAGTCACAGTCTTCCTGAAACGAACTTTTTTTACTTTGCATATCTTATTTTTGTCGGCAAATTTTTAAAACCCTTGCCATTTATTGTTGGCTGATGTTTTGTTATATAAAACTGAAGTTTATGTATTGATATTCAACCTCAATACCTCTTATTTTGTACGAAACTTGATGTTAGTGTGCTTGTAAAAAAGGAAAAGTGTGAAAGAAATTGTTTTAAGAAATATTAAGTGAATCAGGTTTATCTTGTTTATTCAGTTTAATTTATTATTGTTTGTATTGTTGAAACATGTGAATACATTTAAAAAAAAATTAGAATTACTATTAAAACTGAAACCAAATCTTGCTTGTGTATACATATTTTTGGATAGCATTTACATTATTATGAGCATTTATATTAAGAAATTTTATGTATCATAAAAACTGTGTTGTGTGAAAATAAAAGATGAAATATATCAATGTTATACTACATAGCATTCCATCTTGACAATTACCAAATAAATTTAAAGTTTGTATGAATCCTGTGTTTTGTTTCTTTAGGTAAAAATATGAATATTTGTTAAGCTTCGTATTTAAAATTTGTTACACCATCGAAGAAAAAAGGAAGGGATGATTGTGACACAAGGTGAAAAACTTTATGTGCAAAAAATCTATATCAGTTTATGTATTATACCTGTTTTGTATACAACATAATTTTATCACACTAACATATCACACTTTCACAGTAACTAATTTAAGAAAAGTCGTAGTTCTTACAAGACTTGCGAAGTTGGTTTTTTAAAAATCACGTGAATATGAATCGCGATACTGTATTTTAATATTGCGTGAATATGAATCGGAATATTTGATTTTTTTAAGACTACGAATCTATGTTTGATATTACAAACGCCTGAATACAAATCGCAATATTGGACTTTGTAAACGCGAGAATCCGAATTCTGACATCAGATTTTAAATTCGTGTGAATACGAATCGCGTTACTGAACTTTTAAATCACATAAATACGAATTGCAAATAACTTTAAAATTGGGTAAATATGAAAACCGATTTTTGATATTTAAACCGCGTGATTAAGAATCGCTGCGGATTCCAGCACAGTTCCAAATATTCTAAATGGAGAAAATCTACCAAACCAAAAGAACCATATTGGCGAAAGAAACGTGCGTATGTAAGCGTCTTGCTACTAATTTTTAGCAGGATAATACGAAAAAATCAGAATTCCTTGGGAGCCCCCGGAATATAATCCCCCCCCCTTGAAAAGGGAAAGAGTGAAGTGTCCAGTAAGATAGAGACACTGCTATTCAAGGTTATAAAGGAAGGAAAGAGGAGTGTGTATTAGCTTGCATATATAACAGTTAACATGATAGCATTTAAAGTGAAAGTAAAGCCAAGGTTAGAATGAGACGCCCAGAACAAAACATGGTAAAAAAAGCTGAAAGTGATTTCATGAGTCCATTGTTTATGCCAGACTAAGAGTTGCATAAATATCAAGAACCCTCAGTTGTCAATCTAGAGAAGCAAGAAAATACAGAGGAGAGGTGTTTTGTGATTTGCTGCTTATTTTGGATAGGGAAAAAATCTAGTAGATATTATGAAATACTATTAAATTTCATGATAATTCTTGCATAATGTACTAAATATTTTACGCATAGGGAATTTTAGGGATTTTTATATTCATCAAAACAGTAAAACTGCAATATTTTCCTGTTATGATTAACAATAAATGAGCTTGAAATGTTATGCATTATGTTTACTTATAATTTTGAATAATAATTTATTCATCAAAGATAGTTAAAAGATTTTTTTAATTAATTTAAAAAGAGAGTTCTGAATAAAAATAAAGCGAACATTTTCGAACAAAATTTTTTTTCTATTCATTTCTATAAATGAGGTTTGATACATTATGTATTAGTAATACTTATTTAAATATTCAAGCAATAATCTGTACAAAAATTCTTAGGAATTAGGAAACTTACTCAATTTTAGGGAATTTTCTAAAATGTACAGAAAATTAGGAGAATTTTAATTAAACCAGGAGAAGCTGGCAAAATCGAGTAGTCTATTGGAAACTAGTAGAGTTGGAAGCTATGAGAAGTGTATGAGCAATGACATTAAAATTACAAATGACAATAAAATACCCTTAGTTTTGAAATTTTCCTAAAAAGCAAAATAAAAAATTCCTTCAAAGAGTTATAGAGGTTAGAGTTTTGAACTAAAAAAGAAAACAAAAGATTCTTAATGAATATTCTACGAAATTTTTATAAAAAGAATTAAAATGTAAATTTTGTTATATGCAAAGTTAATGTTTTTATTTGAGTTTAATCGTAAAACTTGATTGAAATGAGGGTAGGGGTTGCAAATTTCTTATGTAAAATGGGAGGGGGTTTGTGGTTTGCTTATTTTTGCTGACGAGGAGATGGGGAGTACAGTATGCTTATGTAATATTTGAACAGTCCCCCAATGTTTGGAAATAAATGCAAGCAAATTATTCATTACCGACCATTAACTAGAAAAAATTAGCAAACATGAAAAAGATAAAGTACATATTTAATATTTTACATGGCAGACATGGCTAAAAAATAATACTGAATTAGCCATGCTGAAACGGCTAAAAAAAATAGGAAAACTTAAATAGCATATGAAAAACTAACTATTGTAACAACACTTACTCCATTTTTTTTCTAAAAAGGATAGTAAAATTTTTAACAATACAGATGAATACTACAAAGATCAACATAATATGCTTAACTCAAAAATTTGTAAATAGACTAAGTAAATTAAATATTATCGCTAAACATGCCTAACCGGTCAATGTTGGTATGCTCATAGCTGCCAACATGGATAAGAAAAAGAAATCCTGTAGATTTTACGAAATAATATAAATTTCATGACAACTATTTATCATGATAGTCATAATTTTTATTTTGTTACATAAAAATTAAGCAATTTTTAAGAACCGTGGGAACACTGAATTAGTATTTGTAAGTACTCTTAATAATTCTACATTAAAAAGAATAATTAGAGTGATATAAAATAAAAAAATTTAAAAAAAAAAGATTAAAATGATAGAAAATGAAAATTAAAGAAAATGATTTGCATTTCAAAATGGGAAGAAAAAAATTACATAGCATAAAACACAAAAAATTTATCTCACAATAAACTTGACTTTTTATATTTAAATAATCAGGAAAAAATAGTTTCCCTTAAAATTTCAGTTTGCATCTGCAAAGTAATCAATATAAGTAATTGAAGATAAACTGAAGAATAATTAAAAAAAACAAACCATTTTACAATAAATTAAGATTTAATGACCATAAATTAAGATGCTACATTTTTATCATGATCATCTTTTTTTCTTATTTTTAGACTTAGCTGGTTGTTGATCTGGATTTTCACCCTTTGCAATCATTACTTCTCTTTTCAGCTGCAGAAGTAAAGCAACTTCTTTGTCTATGGAAGCCTTGTCTGCTTTTGCAACCTTCAATGATCGCACTTTCTCACCCTGCCGAGAAAAAATATTATTGAAATAAAATTTGTCAAAATTTTAATCAATAAAATAACGCAAAACAACTCTAAAAATAAAGCTATTACACTGGACAGATCATGGGTTAGAGTTCCTTTGCCATCAGACTAACCGTGGGGGTTCTCGTGGTTTTCCTCTCCATAAAACGCAAATGCGGTCTAGTTCCATCAAAAAGTCCTCCACGAAGGCAAACTTCTCTCAATACTTGATCCCGGAATTTCCTTGTCTTCTGGATTGGGTTCAAAATTACAAGGCTACGTAGCAGAACATTAGTAAGCGTAAACCCAAAAATTGGGTCGGCTGTTCAACGACAGTTATAAAATTATAAAAGTAGTCTCTGCTTGAGCCATGGTGGCACAGGGAATAGAGCGTTCGCCACCCAATGAGAGGAACTGGGTTCAAATTCTGTACCCGGCTCGCACCAACCACAGTGCTGACAAAAACTATCCTCAGTTGTAGATCGATCATGGGTCAAAGTTCCCTTGCCATCAGGCTAACCATGGGAGGTTATCGTGGTCTTCCTCTCCATGTTATGCAAATGCGGGTTAGTTCCATTAAAAAGTCATCCACAAAGGCAAATCTTTGCCAATACTTGATCCAGGAGTTTCTTGTCTTCTGTATTGTGTTCAAAATTAAAAAGCTACGGTTTTTAACATTAGTAGTCGTAAACCCAAAATTGTATCGGCTGTTCAATGACGATTATAAAATAAAAATAAAATAGTCTCTGCTTGAGCCGTAGTGATTCAGGGGATAGAACGCTCAACTCCATATGAGGTGACAGGGGTTTCATTCCAAGGGATGGCTGGTTGATATGAATTCTGCAGCTAACTTGCACTAACCACAGTGTTGATTAAAATATCCTCAGTGGTAGCCTGATGCTGAATTAGTCATCTTGCCGTCAGGCTAACCATTGGAGGTTCTTTGCTCTATTTAACAAAAATGCGGGTTACTTCCATCAAAAAGTCATCCACAAAGGCAAATTTCTCCCCATATTTTATCCAGGAATACCGTTGTATTTTGCATTGTATTCAAAATTACAAAGCTACAGAGTTGAGAATTTGAAGTTGTACAAAATTAGGTTGGCTGATCAACACGGTCATAAAATAAAAATGCTTAATGTTATCCCAGTTATCCTTTGAAGTTATCAATATTGCTTGGATCGCCATTATTTTCAATACATATGAAACAAAAAAATTTTCATTACAAATTTATAACTTCTGTTAACTTTAAAAATTAATTAAATTTTCACTTACTAACTTAACCCAATGACACTTAAGCAAAAGGGTAAAATTGAGAGAATGTTTCTCCCTTGTACACTATTTCCCTATCTAATAACATAAAACTTAAAATAAAACTTTTACATGCAGAACTATCAGTGGGGGGGGGGGNGGGGGGGGGGGTAATATTGCATATTGTAATTATTTACAATTCCCCCTCTGCCATTTGAAATAAATTATTACCAGGACATGTTTACTAATTTTTTGGTTTAACTTATTTGGTGCATAAAAGAATTTATAAATAGGAAATTAGGGCCTCTAACTCAGGACGTTCCGATCACTTCTACGTTGAACAAAGCATTTTTTTTTAAAAAGATGAAAATAGTTAATTAAATGAAAGTATAACATATAAATAAGAAACTATAACGATAAAAAAAAATCAATTAGAACAAAGCAATCAATGAATTATAAAGAAGAAAAAAACTTGTTGAAACAAACAAAATATTTTCTCACTTGTTCAGTCACTGAAGCTTCTAAAGCTTGCAGATCCACGCCATTTGTCATATTTGATGCTGGAACAGCAGCTTTTGTTTCTTTTGAAGGTGGCACAGTCTCCTACAAACAATAATTAGAATGCAATCAGCTTAGTTAATATGATAAACAAGGAATTATTTTTTTTTAAAAATTTAAACCTAATTGCATTAGAATTTTTTAACAAGGAATTTTTTTTTACTTCTTAGTATGGTATTTAACTAAAAGATTTGTTCACCATCTCAACACCTAATAAAAATAATACTTACTATTAATCATGCTAAATAGCACGAAGTGGAGGGTCGAGTCAGAGTGGTTTTTTAACCATGAACCAGTCTATGAACCTCACAAATAACGTTTATGAAGAGGCATTTTAATTATATATTTGCATGTAGTGTTTAAGGCTAAATAATAAATGCTGATTTTCTAATTTTTAACCTATATGGATGAGAAGGTTGCAGTTAAAAATTCAAATTATTTAAAAGAAATTTCTTGCTGATAAAACATTATAATTCTAAAAAAAAACAGTAAACAGCATTATTCAAAAATCCCAATTTAAATAATTTGTATTTCATGAAATAAAAAATTAACAAGTATTTCACAAAATATTAATTTAATTCAGTCAACATGAAGAAGGTAGGTAAATACTTTATATATTCACTAGAGCTGCACATTGGGCAATTGGCGACGGTCTGGGAAACATCTCTGAAGATGATCCCAAGACATGCCATCGCAATTTTGATCCTCAGCAGATGGGATGGCTCCCCTGCTTTATTAGCCCAATGACCTGCGCGCGAAGTCAAGCACTTTAGGGTAGAACAGTTTAATGAGGATCAATACCGTGCACCTTCAGGCCCTTGGCAGACTGATCAAAGTTATCACCCACCCGTTTACTGTCCGCAGCCAGTGATGCATGCCTTCGGTGTTCTACTGAGAACCATGTCTTAACGATCAGTCCACTGCAGGACCAACATGAAGAAGGAACAAAAACGTTTCATAGTTCTGTTTATCACCACTTATGTGGTGTAGTAGAAACGGAATGGTTGTTTAGCATGTGGAACATGTTTCACTACTACTTAAGATGTTTGCCATGAAGTATAAGGTGGACACATTATATATCTTTAACCTGCGTTAAAAATTAATGAAACTTCCTCTTTTCATTAGTAAGGAGATAGTTCGTGGCTAGTTTGTATTTCAATCAATACAAATTAATGAAATTCAATCCCTCTTTTGAATACATAAACATACTTTTACAGTGATTCCATTTACACGCTAAACATGTAAAAAATCTTGGAGGGAATCCAAAAAAAAGCTACAAAGAATTCTCATGTACGTGTGATCTTCATTCCAAAGAGCTTAAAAAATATTTTTGCAACTTACTACAGTAGGGAACCGATTATCCGGAACGATCGGGACCATCGCTATTCCGGATAACTGATTTTTCCGGTTTTCTGAATCGCTACAAAAAGCCGTTTTTTTATTGTTAAACCCAACTAAAAAAAAAAGTATTTGGAAATAATCTTAAAAAGAAGAAAAAACGATGAAG
>NC_092212.1:74133664-74165866 GCF_043381705.1 Parasteatoda tepidariorum
ACTCTGAGCAGTTTGAGGCCTGCCACAACGTTGCTCACTCTCCGCTGATGTGCGGCCATCTTTGAATCGGTTGAACCACTCCTTAATTTGTGTTACACCCATCGCTTCTTCTCCAAACACCTGCTGAATCTTACGAATTGTTTGGCTTTGAGAATCACCAAGCTTTTGACAGAATTTCATGCAGTATCTTTGCTCAATTCGTTCAGTCATCTTGCGAGAAAACTAAATCCGACGAACACTACGAACAGCACCTTACTTGGCGACCACCAGCCAGCGAGTTGCACAAGCGAACACGGTGAAAAAATTCAGTCATGTGCATTAAGGTTCCTCCTTCCACTGTGCACTAAGGCGCCGCCTTAGAGTCACTACTTTGCGCAGGAAAAATTAAGGTCGGATACTTTTTAGACAGGCCTCGTAGACTAAATTAATTAAATATTAACGTTAGACATATCATGACCGGTCAATGTTTGTATGCTCATAGCTGCCAACATTGATAAGGAAAAAAAAAATCCAGTAGATTTTACGAAATAATATAAATTCCATGATAACTTTTTATCATCCATAATATAAATTTTTATTTTCCAAAAAAAAAATTAAGCAGTTTTTAAGGACCGTGGGAACATTGAATTAGTATTTGTTAGTACTCTTAATAATTCTACATTAAAAAGAATAATTAGAGTGATATAAAAAAAATGATTAGAATGATGGAAAATAAAAATTAAAGAGGATGATTTGCATTTTAAAATGGAAAAAAAAAATTACACGAAAAATTCAACACGAAAAATTGCTCTCACAATAAACTTGACTTTCTATATTTAAATAATCAGGAAAAAAAAAAGTTTCCCTTAAAATTTCAATTTGTATCTGTAAAGTAATCAACATAAGTAATTGAAGATAAACTGAAGAATAATTAAAAAACAAACCATTTTACAATAAATTAAGATTTAATGTCCATAAATTAAGATGCTACATTTTTTTCATAATCATCTTTTTTTCTTATTTTTAGACTTAGCTGGTTGTTGATCTGGATTTTCACCCTTAGCAATCATTACTTCTCTTTTCAGCTGCAGTAGTAAAGCAACTTCCTTGTCTATGGAAGCCTTGTCTGCTTTTGCAACCTTCAGGGATCGCACTTTTTCACCCTGCCAAGGAAAAATATTATTGAAATAAAATTTGTTGAAATTTTAATAAATAAAACAATGCAAAATTGGGTCGGCTGTTCAACGACGGTTATAAAATAAATATGATGCAAAGCAATGAGGTGAACTGAGTTCGATTCTCAGCCAGGGCAGGTCGATACGAATATTCTGCACCCAGTTCGCACCGACCACAATGCTGACAAAAATGATCCTCAATGGTAGACAGATCATGGGATAAAGTCCCTTTGCCATCAGGCTAACCGAGGGAGGTTCCGCTGGTCTTCCTCTCCATGTAACGCAGATGCAGGTTAGCTCCATCAAAAGGTAATGCACAAAGCCGAATTTCTCCCCATATTTGATCCAGGAATACCGTTGTCTTTTGCATAGGGTTCAAAATTACAATGCTACGGAGTTGAGCATTTGTAGTTGTACAAAATTAGGTTGGCTGATCAACCATGGTCATAAAATAAAAATGCTTAATGTTATCCTTTGTAGTTATCAATATCGCTTGCATCGACGTTATTTTCAATACATATGAAACATTATTTTCAATACATCTTAATTCTATTTTCAATACATATGAAACATAAAAAAATTTTCATCACAAATTTAAAACTTCTGTTAATTAAACTTTCACTAATTAACTTAACCCACTGACGCTTTAGCAAAAGGGAAAAATTGAGAGAATGTTTCTCCCTTTGACACTATTTCCGTATCTAGGAAATACTGGTTTTTCTATGTGGAGAAGACTACGGGTTTAAATAAGACTTTTACATGCAGAACCGTAAGTGGGTTAATATTGCATATTCTAATAATTACTAGGACATGTTTACTAATTTTTTGGCTTTAACTTATTTGGTGTATAAAAGAATTTATAAAGAAGAAATTAGGGCTTCTAACACTTCCGATCACTTCTATGTTGAACAAAGCATTTTTTTAAAAAAAGAAGAAAATAGTTCATTAAATGAAAGTATAACATATAAATAAACTATAACGATAAAAAAAAATCAATCTGAAATAAGCAATCAAGGAATTATAAAGAAGAAAAAAACTTGTTGAAACAAACAAAATGTTTTCTCACTTGTTCAGTCACTGAAGCTTCTAAAGCTTGCAGATCCACACCATTTGTCATATTTGATGCTGGAACAGTAGCTTTTGTTTCTTTTAAAGGTGGCACAGTCTCCTACAAACAATAATTAGAATGTAATCAGCTTTGTTAGCATGATAAACAAGAAATCATTTTTTTAAAAATTGAAACCTTATTGAATTAGAATTTTTTAACAAGGAATTTTTTTTTACAAAAAAAAAAAAAAAAAAATTCCATTTTTTTTAACAAGGAATTTTTTTTTTTTTTTTAACTTCTTAGTATGGTATTTATATACCTCCCCGGATTGAACCTTTGCTTCCCCCCTTAAAATCCTACGGAAGCTAGCAAAATATTATGTCACCTGGACCTTATGAGTCCTGTCTTAAAAGCCCAGGATTGTGCAGCAGCTTTGTTCAGCGCGGAGACCATCCACAATCGTTTTCCTCTTGAAGCATGGTTGCACGTATACACAGATGGCTCAAAGCTTGAGATGGATGGCGTTGCCGGTGCTGGTATTTTTTGTGAGCATTTCTCCCACTATCTTTCATTGGGAACAGCCAAGACTGCCTTTGATGGTGAGGTTGAGGCAATCAAAGTAGCTTTAACTAATTTAAATGCTCGTCCTTCTCTTTACGATCAAGCTGTCATCTTCTCGGATTCCCAAGCTGCGATTCTGGCCATTTCCAACTACTCTCAAGCCCCTAGCTCTTTGTCCATTGTGAAATGTAGATCTTTAATGACAGAGATAGGTGAAAAACATAAAACGATTGCCTTACAATGGATCCCATCCCACTGTGGTATCCCTGGCAACGAAAAAGCTGATGCACTGGCCAAAAAAGGTTGCTTTGTTAATCAAGCCCCAAATAAGTTGGTTAGCTATAAGTCCACTTCATTAATGATTAATCATGCAATTAAGACAACACATATATCATTGCTAAAGGAATGAACAAAAGAAAAATCGTGGGGAAATGACATCTTTAATCTCCCTGATTGCCCAAGAAGCAGTGCTGTAGCTGCCTTTCGTCTTGCTACCAAGCACGACTGCTTATATGACCATCTTTTCCGTCTTAAAATAGTGGATAATCCTGCCTGCCCCCTACATCTTCTAAACTGTTCAGTTCTCACAAAGAACTGCATCTACTCCCGATACTGGGTGGCCAGAGAACTTTTGTTCAATTTAAGTTCTTGAATTAATTTTTGTGTTTGATGTTTTGCTTTCGTTTTTGTATTTTGTATATTTCATCTCCTTCTGTATTTGTATTTTGTTTTATTTTGATCTCTGTACGGCGTTAGGATAATGTCCGCATCGCCTGCTGCATTGGAAATAAAAATAAAAAAAAGTATGGTATTTAACTAAAAGATTTGTTCACCATCTCAACACCTAATAAAAATAATACTTACTATTAATCATGCGAAATAGCACGAGGTGGATGGTCGAGTCAGAGTGGTTTTTAACCATGAACCAGTCTATGAACCTCACAAATAACGTTTATGAAGAGGCATTTTAATTATATATTTGCATGTAGTGTTTAAGGTTAAATAATAAATACTGATTTTCTAATTTTTAACCTATATGGATGAGAAGGTTGCAGTTAAAAATTCAAATTATTTAAAAGAAATTTTTTGCTGATTAACATTATGATTCTAAAAAAACAAACAGTAAACAGCATTATTCAAAAATCTCAATTTAAATAATTTGTATTTCATGGAATAAAAATTTAACATGTATTTTGTGAAATATTAATTTAATTCAATCGACATGAAGAAGGTAGGTAAATACTTTATTGACAATACTTTATTTATGTCGCACTAGAGCTGAACAATGGGCTATTGGCAACGGTCTGGGAAACATCCCCAAGGATAATCCCAAGACATGCCATCGCAATTCTGATCCTCTGCAGATGGGATGGCTCCCCCGCTTTAGTAGCCCAACGACCTGCGCGCGAAGTCGAGCACTTTACAGTAGAACAGATTAACGAGGATCAATACCGCGCAACCTCGGGCCCTTGGCAGACTGATCAAAGTTATTACCCACCCATTTACTGTCCGCAGCCAGTGATGCATGCCTTCGGTGTTCTACTGAGAACCATGTCGTAACGATCAGTCCACTGCAGGACCAACATGAAGAAGGAACAAAAACGTTTCATAGTTCTGTTTATCACCACTTATGTGGTGTAGTAGAAACGGAATGGTTGTTTAGCATGTGGAAGATGTTTCACTACTACTTAAGATGTTTGCCATGAAGTATAAGGTGGACACATTATATATCTTTAACCTGCGTTAAAAATTAATGAAACTTCCTCTTTTCATTAGTAAGGAGATAGTTCGTGGCTAGTTTGTATTTCAATCAATACAAATTAATGAAATTCAATCCCTCTTTTGAATACATAAACATACTTTTACATGCTAAACATGCAAAAAGTCTTGGAGGGGATCCAAAAAAAGTTACGAAGAATTCTCTGGAATGTGTGATCTTCGTTCCAAAGTGCTTAAAAAATATTTTTGCAACTTACTAGTAGTATTCTTCATAATAAATAGACACGAAAACTTAGTGAAAATGTATTATTTGATTATAGTTTTTATGGGAACATGATTATTTCTTATAAATTGGCAAAATTAAGCTCATAAATCATTTTTAAATTCTTTAAGAAAGAGTTAGCATACATACAATTCATTTTTTATTGATACTTATTTTATCCAACTTTTAGCAAAGTATTGCAGTAGAGTCCCGATTACCCGAGCTTTGATTATCCAAGTTTCCCCTTTGACTGAGCTATCAAATATTTCAAGGATTTTTTCCCTTTTTCGTTCTAGTTTATTCTTTTATTTTTGAAACTACCGCCAAAAAAATTCTTCCAAACAATCAGGAAAACAAGCTGACAGACAACACAAGATTACCGATGAAATGATCATTAATATTGTCAATAATGAATCTAGTAAGGCATATGAAAATCAGCATATAAAAATCTCTCATACAGATGGACTAAAAGCTATTGAAAGTACTATTGAATATATAGAAAGTTTATAAATGAAAGCTTAAAAAAGCTTATGAATGATATTTTCCAGTTTCAATAGTATAAGTTTTTAAAAATCATTTACCATTTCAAATTCTAATGCAAGAATTAGAAAAATGAATAAAAATACCCAGGCAGGAAAGTGAAAAAAATCAAACAATACTAAATAAGAATTTTTTCGCTCAATTAGTTTTCAAATCAAAGCAAACTTAAATAAAAACTAAGTTCTATAAAATAAAACAAGTAATGAAAATTACTTTAATCTATAAACGGATACAAAATTAAAAAACATTTTAACAATTTAATACTTTCGAGTAATGATGTTCCTAATCCAATTTTAAACCGTAAACAAAATATATGGTTAACAAATTATTTAACTATAACCCTTGTCAAACAAAACAATAAATATTAAAAGCAATAGTCTTAAAATAAACTTTAGAGATAAAGAAGAAGTGGAAGAACTTACATTTTCTTGAGATTGCCTTCCAGCATATTTTGATTTGAGTTCATTGATGACATCTTGCTCTATTTTTTTAAACAAAGGCGAAGGCTGCAAAAAAAATGAAGAAGTTAACAATAAATAAAAAAAATTGCAAAAGCTACAGGTATTTTTATCGTTGCATAAATAAAAGTGCCAATTTCAGGTCTAAGCAATGGTGAAAGATAGAAATAAATAGAAAATATAAAATAAATCTTTCAACAATACAGAAGATCTTCATAACGCAAACCATGAAACATGATGAATGATGCTAAACCATTTTTGGCAAAATAAATAATTTCACATATCATAAAATTACAAGCTAAACAAGGCAATATATATTTGGAACAGATCAATATTAATGCCTTAAAACAATTTTTAAATAAATAGTATTTAAAACACAAAAATAAGTACTTAAGTATTTACTATTTTCAGAAAAAGATTGAAATTGTCAAGAACATTAGCAATTAAATCCAACAAATTTATCAATTTTAGTGCCTTTTAAAGACTTTGTACGTTTAAGTATAAAGACTTAGAGAAGTTAATTACTTCTTAAGAGACTTGTACATTTAATGTGGTTTACGGAGAATTACGGTTTATAGAATTTTTGCGGTTAGTAAATTTTCTACGGCATTTGTATCATATAATATACTTGACAAATAAAAGTTATATTTTTGCCAAATCAAAGTGGGAAGTTGTCAATTAATAAAAAGATTTTATTTGTTTACAATTTCTCATTTTGATTGGTCAATTAATACTGCAGTGGGGAGAGCAGATATCGACAATGTCAACCTTTATCTGTGAAACGGTACCCCACCATAATCAACATGTTATAGTCATAGCCACCATAGTCTTAATTAACATGTCTAATATACTAGTCATTTGGAATAATATTTTTGTAGTGGTAGATACACTATAGTACTCCCCCACCAGAATTATATCTGTTATAGAATTCGATGAATGGATACCACTAGTTGATTCATTGCTGTTTTGTGAGAAGCCGGGAGAGCTGTATTAAGATCACCGTACTTTTTTAGAGCTGTATTAATTTCATGGCCGCTCCTGTGATGTCTTTAGCAGTCGAAGACGGAGAAGCAACAGCGTGAGGAGGACAATGTCGTGATCACAAGTAGCAAGTCAACTGTTCAATGTGGACCATCCATCAAAGTAGTCCTGTTCACATCACATCAGAAGGTCACTAATGTGGAGATTGAGTAGATATCGACCATGTCAACCTTCATCTATGAAAAGGTACCCCACCATAGAATCGAGTTAACATGTCTTGTATACTAGGGATTAGGAATTGTATTTTTGTGGTGGTAGATACACAACTGTACTACAAATTTGAACCATTTTTCTGTATTTCAAATGAAACTATGTGATTCTGTAAAAAAAGAAATAAAGAAAAGGTACTCAATTCAAATATTAAAATAAAAAATAGTCTGCTAAGTTAATGAAGGTCCAACTGTAAATGAGAATCTATTTTGCCCGTAAGTTGTTATTGTGTGGTTTAGGAAAATAGTACATAACAGAGAAAAAAATAATTACAAATTCCTTATTTTCAGCTAAAAATATACAATGATCACATATTTTCAACGAAAAACCCTTTATCATGTTGTACTGTGTAATTAAAGCTTAAATAAAAAAAAAAATTAAGGAAATATTTAAGATTTTTTTTTGTTGATAATTTGTCAAAGAAGTTTAAAAAATACTATTTGCCATGTCAAAAATAAAATATAAATAAAACTTGTCAAATTATAACACAAATAAAGATAAAAATGGTAAATAAAACAAAATAAATAAACAAAGCAATTAATATCATTAAAGAAAACATCTTACTTTTCCTATTTTGTGTCCCGACGGTAATAGACAAACAAAGTCATCAATGTGTTTAACTGAGACTTTAAATTAGCACATGTGTCAGGCATGTAAGGTTCCATCAATGTACAAAGCAAACAGCAAATATTTGCACTTAAGCCAAGAACAGTGCCAGCTAAAGCCCTGTGGGAGGAAAAAAATTAAAAATATTTAAATAATTAATATTTAGCTTGGACTCTAAATTAACATTGGTCTGGTATACTAAAATTTGACTTAGACCACCGTTAAATAATTTTCACCAGCCTCTCAGTCCTAGCAATTGATGTAAAGAGATGATTTCTTTTTTTCTCTCTTCAGTTTCATGTTTTTGTCACGAAATAGCTTTCTTCATTATGATTGTAAACATTACACATTCAGTTTTATTTCAATTTACTTAATTAATTTTTTAAAAAAAACTTAATAATCTTGCAAACAAACAAGACAAAATGTGCAAGGACACAGGTTTTCTTCTCTAAATTTAAATATAATGTATTAAAATAAGTAGGGGAGAGTCGGGTAGCCCTGCCCAGCGGGTGCCACCGCCCACTGTCAATTTCATATGTATAGAATATTTTTTCAAGTCAATGGGCCATTGGACATTAAATGTTATATTAAAAAAACTTTATTTTCAAAGTTTCAAGTATTTATGAAGCTGTTAACATGGTAAACAATAGTTTCGAAAATATGTTGAATACAGTAGTCATGAAATTAAGAAAAATTGGTTGAATGTTTCGATTAAACTTCATTTTAATGCTAAAAAAATAATTTTTTCTATACATACAGCATTAAAGTATGTAGTCTTAAGTTTAATTTGCACAAAGAAAGAAGTTTATATGTGAAAAATTGTTCGAGTAATTACAAATTTACAAAAAAATTGGATTTCGGGTAGCCCCGCTCACATGAATGTCGGGTATCACCGCCCAATTTTATTTCGTCGATAAATGTACGGTTGCAAAGATTATTATTTTATTGCTTCAAATTTGAATGTTATATGCATTTTTAACAACAAATATTGTTGTTATTAAATTATTGTTATTAAATGATAGAATTCACTAAAAGTATATAAATATGTAATAAATAAAATAATTTTGTGATAAAAATGATAAACAAGGTGAAAAAACAGTCGAAAAACATAATTTTTGTAACTGGGCGGGGCTACCCGACACATTTTGAAAAGAGCTGTAAACATATTTTTTTTTAATTTCTATTTTTTTAAGTTAAACTATTCTTTTTTTGGTTTATTCTTTTTGCATTATTTAATTAGATGATAAAACAATAGAAAAATACAAAAATATTGATTATTACTCAATATTATACAGAAATATAAGCAATACTCCTTAAGTGGGCGGGGCTACCCGACTCTCCCCTATATTAAAACAAGTATACTAAGAGAATGTGGTAAATTTTTAGGTAAAATTTTTTAAGTAAAATTTAGGTTTAAAGGTAAAATTTTTATCTAAGTTTGAAATTAATGTTAAAAAAAATCATAATACTTCAATTTTGAGAAATTACAAAGAAACAGAATTAATAACATTGAATTACTTTTGAATTACTTTTACATAAATACTTTTCTTGTACTTCAAATGTAGAAGACTGTCTCGTTGTGCTAAAGTAAGTTCTTATATATTGAGAACCTTTTTTCAACAGAAAAATATTTACAGTAAGCAGAATCAATTGCATTGGATTATAAATACTTTTATTATACTTCAAATGTAGAAGATTTTCTCGTATACAAAAGTAAGTTTTTATATATTGAGAACCTTTTTTCAACAGCCAAATATTTACAATAAATAGAATTAATTTTATCAGATCATAAATAATTTTTTTTATGTATTCCAAATCTAGAAGATCGACACTTGTGCAAAAATAAGTTTAAATACCTTAAGGACCTGCTTTCAACATATACAGATCCTGTTGGTAATACAGGTAGTAAAAAATATATGAAAAAATACTTCAAAACATCAAACAATATATACTGATTTATATTTATTGTAATATGAAGATTATTAGAACAGAAATCTCAAACACCTGATAATTTAAAGGCAAATTCGTAACAATTCACAGGTGTATATAAAAATCAAGATTTTGTTTTTAATGATGTATATAAAAAAAATTTAAACACATTACACAATTTGCTTCAATAAAATTTAGTTTCAGATTTAGAAAATTCGTCACAATAACTTAGAACTTACTTTTCAGCAGGAGATTTTTTCACCAATTCCCACGGCTTGTTTGATTGGATGTAAAAATTTCCAAGTCGACTGATATTGAGTAAATATTTTATAGCATCTCGCATTCTAAAATTAAAAGCAGATAATAAAACACACTTGCACAAACACACAAAAACTTAACAATTAACAATTTTAAGTAATGGGTTTAACAAGGTCAATAGGAGATTTTTAACTGACACTAAACAAATATTTCTATATAGCATACTTAGATTAAAAGTTAAATCAACCCAGCGAAAATTGATTTAATAATTAAGCATAAAATAATATAGCATAAGATAATTAAGCATAAGCATAAGATAATTAAGCATAAGCATAAGATAATTAAGCATAAAATTTAAAGAGGTTGAATAAGACCAAAGAAACCTTTTAAAAATTATTATGCTGAAATGAATTTAAAAATTTAACTGGAAATGATTTTGAAACAAGAAGAAATGAAAATTTCTGCAGAATAAATTTGAAAATGTCAGATAAAGAATGGAAAAAAATGAATATGATTTTATTGGTAGACATAGTTCATTTAAAAAACCACAATCACATTTTTGTTTAATTAGCTCATCTTATTATTTTGTATAAAACATTTTTCATAATTTTCATCTTGTACTTAAACTTTACGTTAATATGTTTTTCCACTCAAGATATTATTTATTTTAGCATTTAAGACATTGAATTAACATATTAAAATTTTTGACTGTGCATTCTTATTACTCTTTTGCTACTCAACAAAATTATCTACATATGTATTATTTTGGGGATGCGTTTCAAAATCTAAAACAATATTGAATTAGTTGTATCGAAACAAAAATTAAAAGCAAAATAAGAATTCAAAATTTGAAAAACATTAATAACATTTTTAAAAAAATCAGCATTGAGAAGTATTAAGAATAGAAATTATTTATCTTTATTCATNAGTTATCCAGAATAGCGATGGTCTCGATCGTTCCGGATAATCGGTTCCATACTGTATTTGAATCATGCATTTAGATAATCACTTTTCGATGCACTCAATTTACGCCGATGGTATCGTCCATCAAAGTAATGCCTCGATTGATTTTTAGCAGTTATTGATATTGATTTTCATATGGATTTTAAACATCCCGATACATTTCAAACAATATGGAAAAATCGAATTGTGCATTTGAGTATTTACTTTTTAAGGCAGTCAAATGTTTGACAGTTATTGCTATTGATTTCTGGATGAATTTTAAATCTGATCTTTTTTATAACAACCTAATCTAGAAACGGAACATGCATTTGAGGAGTCTGATTCACATGATTTTGAGCAATTACTACTGATTTCATGATTTTTAACTCTTTTTTTATTGTGATGATTATTTACAAAATGCAAAAGAGATAATGTGGGCGTGTTCAATAAAAAAAAATTTGTTCAATCATTACATGTTCAATCAAAAAAAAATTATATAGTTTTTTTTGTTTTGTTACATAGCGCTTTTGTTATTTTAAATTAGTAACATATATATTGTTATTATTAAAAGTATCTTGCAGGAAGATATTAGTACTAGAGAGTTTTGCAGCAGATAGCTTGAAAAAATTCTGCCACAGGTATGGGGCAAACTTCTTGATTCGATGTTTTAAATGAGTAACACCATCCCAAGAAGGGACATAGTTAAACAAATTTTTAATAATTGATTTTTATGCGTATAGAAATTTTGGAAGGTAAAAATGCATTTCTAACAAAATATTAAAATTTTTTCATAGATTAAAAGATTTCCATTTAAATTATTTTAATTTCATTACTAATTCTTTTTTCGGAGATTATATTTTATTTTTCATAAATTATTTTCCTTTAATCAAATGTAAAAGAAAATGTAATTTAGTAAGAAAGTTTTAATGTTGAATGTTTGGACAGTAGTTCCTTCTGCCCCCCCCCCCAACTCTGCACACCACTTACAGAGTAATAACAGTCCTTGTAGGTTAGCATTTTAATTCTAAATATTCTGGTGAGCACAAAATATATTTACATGTTATAAAAATACACTGTCTTCAAAGCTTTAGTACGAGATACATAAAAAAAATTACAATAAATTATTAAATTATAAATAGGTAAAAGAAAAAAATAAGCATTTATTTTTTTTTAACAAAAAAAAAATGTCTACGATAAAAAATTTAAATTAGATAAGCTTTTCACAAAAAGCTATAACATAATTAAAATAGAAGATAATAATTTTTTGAGTACATTTTCATAGTCCTGTAATTTTGAACCCAACACCGCACAAGAAAGCTCTTAAATCAAGCAATTGAATAAACTAGCCTTTCGGAAGGACATAGGAATTAACGCACATTTGTATTACATGGATAGGAAGAGAAAAACAAAAATCTTCTAACCATGGTTAGCCAGATGGCAACGGGATTCCAACCCACAATTCCATGCATCACTGAGGATATTTAACATCAGCACTATGGTTGGTATGACCGAGAAGAATTTGTATCAACCAGCCACTGCAGGGATTCAAACCTGGGTCACCTCATTGGGAGGCAAAATACTATATCCTCTGAGCTACCATGACTCCCTGTTGACATTTGAAAGCAGGCAACGCTTATCTTGGATAAATTAGAGGAGTTCTGTTTTCATTTTGTATAAGACACTACCAACATTTTCCAGCAGTTATATTGGTATAATTTCTGAGGTTTTAAATTTTGTCTTGATTAGTTCCTTACAATTTCTTATGGGGAAAGGAGTGTGGTAATGTGGCAAATGCAGAAAGCTCATTTAGCTAGTGAATCTACTTTTTCATTAAAGCAAAAATAATGATATCCTGACTTAAAATAGAATGTTGTATACGCTTTCAAAAATAAGTATTAGAGAAACTAAAAACGAAAGCCACAAAAACAATCAAAAATGTTTAATTACCGATTGATGAAGTTGCCAAGATTATTTAGAAGCTCAGAATTTATTTTCAACATTAAATCATTCCAACTAAAATAAGTATCCTGAAAAAAAAATTTCATAATTAAAAATTTTAATTTAGTATAAACACATAAAATTTAATATAAACAATTTGATATCAACACGTATTTAGTATAAATACACATTTAGTATAAATACACATTTAATATAAACACATAAATGTTGCGGCCATTTTTGTTGACACTCAAAAGGAATTGGTGGCTGAAAGCTGCCATGTGAAAGCATTAAGTTAAAACTCAACTTAAGGCTGATTTTACACATGTTAAACAAATTTTCTTTTTTTTTTAAATGTGTTCTCCTAGTTTTTATTCTATTTGTCCTTGTTTATTTCACTTCTTACATTAATAATAAATAGGGTACTTCTAGGTGATGTAATAAAAGGAATGTCAGGTTTAATAAAAGCTCAACCTTGTTTTTTAGAAATAACCAGCAGGAAGACTATTACAGCTGTCAAATCCCAAAAGAAGAAATTTTTCTGCATGTGAACATGTTATGAATTAGCATTTAAAAAATAATAATTCTGTTAGATAAGGCTAAATACTTAATTTTGTAATGCTGTCAAATTAAAAAAAGTTGTACAAAACTGGGTAAATGGATGAAACAAACAAACAGTAAAAAAGTTCTGTTGGACACGCAGCAGTATAAATATTACTTAACAGCTTCTCCTACCAATTTTTTTTGAAAAGAAAATACAAACAATCAACATATTTTTTTATTTCATTAATAGCTATAACAAAATATAGTACAGAAATTCTAAGTTAAAATTTAATTATTTTTTTTTTTTGTGTGTAAAAAATATTTAATTTACCATGAGTTTACTATCCCAAATTATCTCGGGCAAATGAAAAAAGTTAAATATTAGCCATGTTCACATCTTCATAATCTGAAAAATCTTCTGCATTACTTTCCCTCGCGAATGCCATTTTTTTACTCCTTCTTCTATGTAAATTCATCAACCATTGTTTATACAATTGTACAAAACATGTTTGCAGTTCCACAAATAGCAAAACTCAAACCAAATAAAAATTGGCAAACTTCCAATCACAGCAGATTATTATTATTTTTTGTTTTGTTTCCGGCCAAATAAAATTGTGATAAAACAAAACGTATTGACGAATTCTGCTATGGCCGAGTTTACTCGGGTTAATAAATACAGTAGAGTCCCAATAATCCGAGCCCCGGTTATCCGAGTTTCCGCATCAACCAAGCTATCAAATATTTTAAGGATTTTTTTGTTCTAGTCTATTTTTTTATTTTTAAAAATACCGCCGAAAAATAAATCTGGATTTTATCTTCCAAACACTCGGGAAAACGAAATCTAACAACTTGATCCCATGAAATGATCGTTAATATCGTCAATAATGAAAATGAACCTAGCGAAGACGATGAAGATAGTGACGATGAAAATCAACATATAAAAATCTCTCACACAGATGAACTTAAAGCTGTCGAAAATGCTACTGAATACATAGAACAACAAAAAGAGGCGACACCAGCTTTCCTGTTATCCCTAAAAAATGGCGAAACATTGATGCAGAAAAGCACCAAAGTTATGTAAAACAAAAAACGATTAAGGACTTTTTTTAAGAAAAAACTCTTTAATTCTCGCAAAGTATACTTTTTAAGTTTTTTCAAGTAACCTTTTTAATAATAATAGGAATGGTATGTGATATACTCGTATAAATTTTATCTTTCTTAAATATATTACATTTATACCAACTCTTTTTCTTTCTTTTTTTATACTCTTCGTTTTAACCGAGTTTTTCAGTTATCCGAGTTAGTCGTGGTCCACATTAACTCGGATAATCGGGACTCTATTTCAAGTTTTTTCAAGTAACCTTTTTAATAATAATAGGAATTGTATGTGATATACTCGTATAAATTTTATCTTTCTTAAATATATTACATTTATACCAACTCTTTTTCTTTCTTTTTTTATACTCTTCGTTTTAACCGAGTTTTTCAGTTATCCGAGTTAGTCGTGGTCCACANCCTGCCTTCTTCTATTTAAATTCATCAACCATTGTTTATACAATTGTACAAAACATGTCTGCAGTTCCACAAATAGCAAAATTCAAACCAAATAAAAATTTGCAAGCTTCCAATCACAGCAGATTATTATTATTTTTTGTTTTGTTTCCGGCCAAATAAAAATTTCATAAAACGTAAACGTAATTAATTTCATAAAAAAAAAACTTATTGACGAATTCTGCTATGCCCCCGTTTACTCGGGTTAAATAAATATTTGCAATGTATACATACCTGAGCTAACTCGGGATAATCAGAGAAGCGGTTAAATGAAAAATACTTAAATAAATAAAGCATTATTACTGTAATTTTAAGTATGAATGTGTCAGATAAAATAAAAACTAAGAAAATAATGTGGAACTCCGTATCACAGAAAGAATATAGACATGAAAATTATTACGATTTTATCTTCAAAAAATAAAATATTAATTCAAACGTGCAGACATTAGAATTCATGATTAAAATTTTTTATAAATTGATATTTTTTGAGGAAAACTAACATTTTCTTTAATTAAATTTGCATTTTTTTATTATGTGATAACCATCTATGCACAGTTAGCTTACTTGTGCTTCTGGCCTTATGTACAGCAAGTAAAATCTCCATACATCAGAAGGTAGACCAGTTTCTTTTGCGTCGTCACCGAAAACACCAACACCCCTACTTTTGGAAAATTTCACATCCTCATAATTCAGATACTCTAAAAAAAATAATATGTTTAAGAAACATTTATTTGTTCAATACTTTTACATCTTATAAATATATTAAAATGTCAAAGCTAATAATTTGATACTTTAATTTTAAAAAAAAAGTAATGCATTCTCTTAACAGCCTGTTGTGGGGCAGGGGGATCAAATCTCTATAATTTCGTGAACAAAAGCATGACTGCGGCCATCTGGTCAGTGTTGCGTACAACATTACATTTACATTTCAGCCAAGCTAGAACCCTTCTAACAAACCTGGATTTACTGGACATTACCATCTGGGTAGGCTTCAAGTCTAAACAGCTTTAGATTTCATGCAAATTAAATCCTACAGAAATTTTTAATTCTCGAAGTATTTAAAAAATTGCAATATTCTAAGTCACAAACAAAAAATTAACAAAATATTTTTGATTTGTTAGAAAATAATCATATTTTCCCACAATGTGAACATTGTTTGAGGGTTTAAAATTTTATAATTTTTGCAACTGTCCTCTTTACTAATAAATTGTTTTAAACAGTTTACATTGCTTACCTTAATTTTTAAACTAACAAAATTCTAAGTTACAAATAAAAAATAAACAAAATATTTTTGATTTGTAAGCGAAACAAAGTCTTATTTTTTCTGCATCAAATTTTAAAAATATGGAAAAAATTTCACTTTTACAGCAGTCTTCTTCGCTAACAATGAATTTTTATCTAAATTAATACCTGTCCCAAAGCATTTTCCAGTAGTAACATTATACATAATAAAACAGAAATATTTTAAATTAAAATTCCTGAAAAAATAGTCATATCTTTTCATGATTGCATCAAATTTTTTCATGATAATATTTTTCATGATGCATGAAGCTTAAAATAAAAATGTAAACATTGTATGAGAATTAGAAACTTCATTTACAACTGTTGCTGTTGTCGTAGGCCGTTAAGGTAAAGGGATGCAATTGTTCTTGAATTCCAGTTGCTACATCAATAGCCAAGAAAACTTCTGCCAGACCCATACGTTACACCTGGACCTATTCATACATCTGTGGTGATGGGTTCGCTGCTCATCGTAAAATCAAGTTTATTTCATATTGTTATCTGTTTGTCTTTAATCAATTGTGTTTTTACTTATTTTTGAAGTGAACTGAATTAAGAGTTCTGATGTCATCTTCTTAGAATTGTATAAATACCAGCACGCACATGACAGGTCAGTATTTTCTCCCATCACCTGCTGTGATGATGTTTTTTAAATATTAGAATAAATATGTTCAATAAAATATGTAAATATGTTCAATAAAATATTAGAATCTCGAAGGAGCTATCTTCGCTTACTTCACATCCATTCATTCATCCACAGATCGTAATTTTGACCTGAACCTAAGAACAATCGATCTCCAATTCAGCACCCACAGAGGTATAATTTGTTATGGAAACATGGAGAACTTTGTGACAAGACAGATTTAATGTGCACCTGTCACCATTTACTTCACATGGGGTTTTCAGCCGGCTGGATTCGAACTCCCACCCTACCAACCAGGATATCCCGGCCTTCATTTTCAACTTTTTACTAAGAATAAATTTTAAATCTAAACACTTCATGTTGCTTACCTGTAGCTGCAAGATGATTGACAATTGTGTAAGTGTCTTTAGTTCCTATTTGGCATGCAGGAAAAATAATACCATGGAATGGGACATTATCTTTGGCCATGAACTGATAGAGTTGGACATTTTCAGGCTGTTTCCACCACTGTTCCCACTTATCTGTGTAGTTGGCTGTAATTGATAAATATCCAATAGGGGCATCATACCACACATAAAATACCTGAAATAAAAAAAAAATTATCTTACTCACTTCACTCACACAATGAACACTAGTACAGAGCTAATTTTAACAAAGAATCCCTTAAAATTTTGTGCCACACAACATTTTCTTATTTTATAACCATCATTGAACAGCCGACAGATTTTTTGTGTTTACGACTACTAATGTAATTTTGAACCCGATCCAGAAGACAAGAGAACTCGTGATAAAGTATTGGGAGAAATCTGCCTTCATTGGAACTTTTTGATGGTACTAAACCGCATTTGCGTTACATGGAGAAAAAAACCACAAAAACCTTCCACGGTTAGCCTATCGGCAAGGGAACTCTAACCCATGATCCATCTACCACTGAGGATATTTTACATCAGTACTGTGCTCATATCGACCAGCTATCGCTGGGATTTGAACCCAGTTCACCTCATTGGAAGGCGAACGCTCCATCACTTTAGTAACCACCAGGCACTGCCACACAACATTACAGTATTTAATTACACATACAATTATAAACATAGCTTTAAAATAATAATATAGCCACCAGGGTTTGAAAAATCTCACAATTTTTACACATCCAGACTCTTATTTATGTAACTAAATTCTTATTTATATATTTATTACATAATTTAATTCTTATTTATTTATATATTTAAATTCTTATTCACATAATTAAATTTAGTAACATTTGGGTCGCATCAAATATTTAATTGATTTTCTCTCCACCCCCCCCCACCCCTTTTTAGAGGATCTCTGGTTGCCCCATCTGGCTTCTAGGCAATTTATGTCAAAACTTAAAGGAGTGTTTAATAGGTATTTAAAGTATTTCTCAGTGATTATGTGGGGCATGTACGGGTAGATAACATATACCCAATTGGAATTTTCATGTTCTTCAGACACGTTAGACCAGGGATGGGCAAACTTTTTTGGTGGAGGGCCAAAAACCGAAAAAGAAAAGTTTGTAAGTTAAAATTTTTAAACTTTAATAAAGCAGGAACAATATACAAGTTTTAATTTAAATATATAATACGATGAATAAAATTGCGATTTCATTTTTAAAAGTTCCTTATATTGAGGTTGAAAGTGAGATGTACTTATTTTAGGGAATGAGGCTAAATGTTTGTCTGTTAGTCTACTTTTGAAACGATATTTTTTAAGGTTCATAGTTGAAAACACTTGCTCACATACATAAAAAGCAAACTTAGCACTGATTTTCTGGGCATGAGACCATCAGTACATCAGTAAAAGGGCCATCAGTACTTTGTTAAAAAAGAAAGAACAAAAATAGCTTTAAACAAAGTAGACAAGAAAATGGATGTATAGTGTATATTGTTTATATTCGCCACGGATCGGCAAGTTAAAATTCTATCCGCTAGCCGGATAAAACCTTCCGGTGGGCCACAGTTGGCCCGCGGGCCGTAGTTTGCCCATCCCTGTGTTAGACCATATAATTTTAGAGCTCTAATAAACACCATATAAAAGAGAGTAGTAGATTTTTTTAAATTAGTAGAACACATTTTAAAAGTTTCAATATAAAAAAAAAAGTTACGACATAAAAATATGTACAGATATTTTTTTAACACAACTTATTTAAGCTAAATAATTCTTTTACAGGTATGATTAGAATTTAAATTGGTAATATTTCCATTAAACATGGGTCGCAGGAGAGGACATAAATATAATATTAAGTGTAACAAACCTAATTCATTTAAAACTGCATATTTTAAAGATTTTGTATTGCTTAAACTAGAAATTAGGAAAATTATACAACATTTCAATCCAATGTGTTACAATAAATAAAAATCAATAAATTATTAAGATTGTAGTATATATACATTAATAAAGAAATATTATTTCTAGAACAATAAAATAATTATAGATCATGGGAAAATCATTCAAAGAGTTTTTTTTTCTTTACTAGTTTATTGTTATCTGTTTTTTTACTAGTTTATACTTATCTTTATATAATATAAATGCAGAAAATTCTAATAAAAAAAAAGATAAAAATTTTTTTGACTGTCTAAACAAATTTTCTTTTAAAAATATGTATAATGCGTTAAAATTAAGAAAGCTTCTTATATATTGAATTCTAAAAATAGAAGAATAAAATAATTATAGATCATGGGAAAAATCATTCAAAGAATTTTTTCTTCTTCATGATAAGAAAAAATACTAATAAAGTTACTTTTAGGTGGGAAGATATTTTACAGTAACACTTGTTACTAGTTTATACTTATCTTTACACAATATAAATACAGAGAAGTCTTTACAAAAAATGATAAAAATTGTTTCTACTGTCTAAATAAATTTTCTTTTAAAAATATGTATAATGCGCTAAAATTAAGAAAGCTTCTTATGTATTGAATTCTAAAAAAGAAAATGTAAATTGCTTGATTATTTAATGGAAAATTTAAATCAAAGACAAACCTTATCAGTAAATCCTTCCAAGGGTACTGGGGTTCCCCATTTCAAATCTCGTGTAATGCATCGAGGCTTTAAGCCTTCTTTAAGCCAGGAATATGCAATGACTTTAGCCGTATTAGACCACTGGCTATTCGGGGTTGAGTTATCCAAATATTTCTTTAAAGGTGCTTCTAACTGCATATCACAAAAAGAAAAACAGAATTTAATATAAAGCAATAGAACTAATAAAATATTTTAGAAATTAAATTAATGACATAGACTATTAGAACAAGTTAGATTTCACATTTCATCAGAAATCACAGCTATCATATACTCAATTGATTTATTTTTGGCTATGGAATATTGAATTGTAAATTTGTAATGATCATTTTTAATAGAAAATTTTGTAAGAAACATGTTTCATCATTCAAAACATGCATGAATACCATTTTGGATTATGGAGAAACCATTGTGATTGTAATTATTATTCTTTTAATTTTATTTATTGTTATTTATCACTTTTAGAAAAAAAAATCTGCTAAGTAAGAGATAAAATGAATAATAAAAAAAAATACAGCTCAGTATAAAAAAAAGGATGAGAAAATAGAATTTAACTGCAATTAATAAATAGTAGCCAGGTCAACAATACTTTAAAGTTACATTTTTTTTCATGAAAAACATAACATAAGAGCGGAAAAAGAACAAAAAGTTTGAAAATAACTATCAACTCAAATCATGAAAATATAAAAAAGCATATGAAGTATTTTGCACAAAAAGAAAACATTTAAATTATCATCATACTTATTTCAAGCTTGTTTTTACTATATGTATACATTGACAATCCAATCAATTATATACATAAAACAAGCTTTATATATAAATCAATATGGAATGAAATAATAAAGAAATTCAGAAATTTCACCATAAGTCAGAATTTTATGCCCAATAAAACAAAAAATCCTTTACCAAAATATTTACCTCAATTAAAAGTATCTTATCTATAATAATTCAAAAAGTGGCTTAAAAATAAAATGAATTATTATTAAGAAAAGCAATCATGTTTGCAATAAAGATACTAATGAAATAAATTCTTTCTTTAAGGAAGCTCTCTTATTTTCTAAACAAGCAAATAAGAAAACCCACTTTTGGCAAATCCAAGAAAAGATGCCTTGAAGAGCGGAGATGAGGAGTCTTTTTACAGAGTTTACATTGAGGGCTTTTAAGATCGGCAGCGTTCAAGAGCTTTCCACATTTATCGCACTGGTCACCTCTTGCATCTTCATATGCACACAATGGACAAATACCTTCCACAAATCGATCAGCAAGAAACCTACATAAGACATACTACATGAGAGAAATATACTTAAAATCAAATTACAATTTAACAGTTTATTTGCATAAATAAATAAACTAATACAGTATAACTCTTGATATCTCGAACTTCTATATCTCAAAAACCTTATGTCAAAGAAAAAATTTTCACCTTACCATTACATATATCCACATAATGTTAATTTGAATTCCTATGTCGAAAAGTTTCTTCTCAAAACCTTGTTATGTCTAATATTTTTCGAGATTGAACATTAATTTTTTCAGAAAAATAACTAAATAAATAATGAAAATAAAAAAACTTAATTTTATTACAAACCAATAATTTTCTATTTAGCGCATAATTATTTTTGTCTTACTTTTAGAAATAAAATTATTACTGTATTTAGAGTTTTAGTTAACTATCATTATATACATATTTATTAGTACAGTACAAAACCCGTTATCCGGAAATCAGAAAACCAAAAAACCGGAACGAAATTCAATAAATTTTCCTGCCATTTTTTTTTACAAAATTTTATTTTCCTGATAAGATTTCAGGATTTTTCGTTTTTTTTTTTGAAGATGTTTACCTTACCATCATTTTGGAAATAATCATTAGTGTATTACTTCATAATTTTTTCTTCTTTTTAAGATTATTTCCAAATATTTTTGTTTTTTTTAGTTGGGTTTAACAATAAAAAAAATGGCTTTTTGTAGTGACTCAGAAAACCGGAAAAATCAGTCATCCGGAATAGCTATGGTACCGATCGTTCCGGATAATCGGTTCCCTACTGTAGCTTTTATATTTCATGACTCTACTTTTTAGAGTCATCTTAGAACATATTTATGTTTTTTTAGAACATTTTTAGTTCTGAACTTGTTATCTTGAAAACTTGAAACCTCAAAATCAACTCAACTTTTAAATATCCAAAGTATACTGTATATAGCTATGGAAAACACTAAAATTTATATTACCTCTGGCATGACTCACAGAAAAGTTGTTCAACACTATCAGTGAGGATCAAATTTTCAGCATACAATTTATGAAAAATGTCCTGGGCGATTCTAAATAAAGACAGAGATAAACAATTGTTTTAAAACTTAGAAATAATGTATCTAAAAACAAATGTTAAAAATTTTAGAACATACTCAGTCTGTTTCTCTGTAGTGGTTCTTCCAAAATGGTCAAAGGCAATATTAAACCATTTGTAAATGTCGGAATGTAGTTTGTTGTATTTGTCACAAATTTCTCTTGGTGTCATTTTGGAGGCAATAGCCTTAGTTTCAGTGGCAGTTCCATATTCATCTGTTCCGCAAATATATAGAGTATTATAGCCTCTAGATCTACAGTATCTAAAATAAGACAAAAGCAATCAGTAATCAGCTTTTTGTTACAATAATTTTGCAATATTTAGAGTTAAAAACTGAAAGAAAATAATCATTCAAATTAAACACTTACTTCATATTCAATATTCATTTCAGAATTTTTTTGCATTATAAATGCATTGATTTTGATCGCAGATTTCAAGAAAAATTCTTTACACTAACACACATTACAAAAGAAGTTTATTCATAGAATTCATTGAAATTTTGTGTGTAAACTTTGTATAATGTTAGCAATGTTTTGAACTGTATACTAAGGTATCAGTGTGAATTAATTTTTTTATCAAGCTTTAAGTAAGAATATTTAGAAGTTTTCTTTAAAAATTCAATATTAAACGATATATTTAGTTCCACTTTATTGTTTTTTAGAAATTTTTTAAGATTTTAGTTCAAAACACAGGTAATCGCATTATTAATCTAGAAAAAGAAATATTTTTAAATTTATGTCTTGCAATTTCTTGTAGAGCTGTTAGCATGACATGAAAAATGTGTAGTTTTTGAGCTCAAATTTGCCCTTCTTATTTTGAGAAATATTTTATAAATTTTGAAACTTTATTTTTAAAAAAAATTGCCAAAACCAGAAGAATACCTTAAACGGCTCTAGAGTATAATTTTTTGGGTTCTTATATACAATTGGGTTCTTAATAACAATTGTAAATAAAATTTTTGAGTGCAGAATCAAATTTATAGCAATGTATAAATTTGGGACTACTTTAAAAATCTTTTGTAAAAAGTTGGTAGATATGCCAAACCTAAAATAATTCAATATAATAATAATTTAATAATACTATAAAAGGAATAAATACTGAAGATATAATACAAAAAAAATATATCAGTAATAATAAAACATAAATGAAATAAAAAACATAAAAAAAGGAAAAAAAAGAACTACCAACTATTGCATTAATGATAAATTATAAAAAATTACAATAAAAAATTAAATTATATTATTATTATTAATATACCTCTATAGAAAAGAAAATTTTTCATTGCCTAATTTCCAATACCATTTACCAAAGATTCAAATATTGTTATGCTATAAACTAAATTTCTTGATATTGAAACATAAAAGTGAGAACATTATGTTATTCTGATCAAACAAAATTAATTTAATTAACTAAACTAAAGCCTTTATTTCTAATGCCATCAGATATTCTTTAGAAAGCATTTGCATAAGCTAATTCATTTATCTCCTAAAATTATTTTAACTGCAGCATGATTAAGCATATTGCTAATAACCCTACATACATAATCATGGTGATTTCTCCAATTAAGATTTACGTCAGAAAAACAAAGAAATGTGGGGGAAAATCCCCCCCCCTTTTTTTCTCCCACTGGACAATTAATAGACACTAAATTACAATGATTAGATTGTAAAAATTACAACTTTTAGTGATAGCAAAAGAAACAATTATGCCATAATAATTATGTTAACTAATACAATATTATGTCACAGTAATAATAATGTCAATTATAATATGTCATAATAGTAATTATGTCAATTATGTTAATTCAATTTTAAAATATGTTATAAAAATAAAGTAAAGATGTATAATGAAAAGTGAAAATAAATTTATCTATGTAATATTTTTTTAAATGACTTATAATGCACATTAATAAGAAACTTGAATTATTTTATAACAATGTTTTAAAATATAAAATGAAAATTCAATACATAAAATAAACACAATAGTTTTTGGAACATGTGTTCAAAAAAATGGCTCCCTAAAAACTTGAACTTTTGCAGATTGTGTAAAACTAACATCTTAGTATAGTATTCAGTTTTTATTTTTTTGTTAAATGCAATGTTAAGGAAAAAAACATTTATTACCTTGCAAAAACATCTGCACTAAGAACAGAACCAATTATATTTCCCAAATGAGGAATATTATTCACATATGGTAATGCACTAGTAACCAGGATATTTCTTTCTCCCTTTTTCGGCAAACTGAAAAAAAAAATTTTATTAAGTAACCTTACAATGTTCTTCAACTGATACAACATTGAGCTATAATTCCTACAACAGAGACAATTTTTTATTATTTCGTCCCATTGCTTTACCACAAACACGTCATTTTAATGTCCATTCCAAACTGAGCAGTTCAGTCCCTGGTAGAGACAAAAATGTTATTTGTAAATATATAACTTTGCTTGTGAATTCTGAGAAAGGTTTAGATGATTTCATTTTAGATTACCTTAGGTTACGTTAGAGATCTTAAGTTAGGTTATTTCATATTATAAATATATTATATTCATATTATAATAACATAGTCCATTTGCTTTACCACAAACACATCATTTTAATGCCCATTCCAAACTGAGTAGTTCAGTCCCTTGTAGAGACAGAAGTGTTATTTGTAAACATATAACTTTGTTTGTGAATTCTGAGAAAGTTTAGGTTAGGTTATTTTATCTTAAATTACCTTAGGTTAGGTTAGACACCTTAAGTTAGGTTATTTCATATTATAAATAGTTTTTAAGTTAACAGCAAATAACTAAAAACTAGAATTGTAAACAGCAAATGAGGAAAATATAAATAAAGAACTTAGTTCAAGAACAAGTAATATAAATATTAATTTATGCTGTTGATCTAGTAACATATTTTTGATTTTGATAGATATTTTTCAATAAGTCTGAAATCAAATTTTTTGATTAAAAATATCTTTGCTAAGTAATAAAACCTTTTAATGATTTTAGAAATGTAATTAATATAAATACATTAATGTGTCAAAAAAAACTTTTTTGTTGTTGTTTATTGATATCAAACAAATTTGCGGCAATTTTTTTTTTCTCGAAAATATATTGGATTTATAGATACTTTAAACCCAAATTAAGGCTTCCCCCCCCCCTTTTTTTTTTGGTATTTCTATAATATTCTTTGACTGTTCCTTGTTTTGTGCAAACCTGAAATGAAGGGCTATTAAATATTATACATTAATAAAATAAAGAATTATTAAAAAAATTTTGAAAATGGACTTTTAAAAGCTTTTAATAATTTTTGAGTTCGAAATAAATTCAACACCAGATGGCATCTAAGTGGGAATTTAAATAGTCTATGTATCATTTAAAATGCTCTCAACAAGCACTTAAAAGTATAATTAATATTATTTATTCATTTAATTAATATATTTATTCATTTAATTAATATATTTATTAAATTTAATATATTTATTCATTTATTTAATATATTTATTCTTTCAATTAATACATTAATTTTAAATTAATAAAACAATGAAAAACAATACTTACACGGGCACTTTAATTTCTTTCGGCTGTGGAATAGAAGCTTTACCTTTTACCCAACAACTATAACTGCGAATTACTTCTTCAGCTGTAATCTCAGGCTCTTTAGACTGCTAAAATTAAATTACTTAATAAAGTTTAATTATGAAACTAAAATTATAACTAAGTCATGAAAACCACAAAATATTACACTTTCAGAAGAGTGTTAAACCAAAACTATTTATAAAAAATTGTAACGATTATATTTCCCAATACGTCTACTAAAATTAAACTTGGACAATTTAATAGGTAATTTTTTCAAAAATTGATTTGAACATCTCTGTATATATTGCTTTTAAATTAAAAGTTTTGTAATTTATCTACTATCAGGTTCATGCTTGGCTATCAAATGGTGATAGGAAGATTATAAACATGCCTACCTAGATTGAACAAATTGTGTTTTGGCTTATAACTCAACTCTTAAAATATATTGCAAATATTTATTATCCCGAGAAAACTTGGACGTAGCAGAATTTGCCAGTACGTTTTGTTTCATCACGTTTTTACTCGGCTGAAAGTAAAAAAAAAAAAAATATCTACTGTGATTGGAAGTTTGTTTGGGAGTTTTACTGTTGGATTAGGAGATTGCACACACAATATACGATCATTGTATATACGATGGTTACTGAATTTACATAGAAAGAAAAAAATAAGTAACGAAAAATTATGTATCACTTCACTGATGTTTGGTTCACTGATGTATCACTTTGTGTTGTCCATTGTTTCAAAAACTATCATACAAAGACTAACATTTAACTTTTTTCATTTGTCCAAAATAACTCGCGACAGTAAACTGATGATAAATTAAATGTTTTTAACACATGAAAAAATTAAAATTTCAACTTAGAACTTATGTATTATGTTTTGTTTTAGTTCCCTGTATTTATTAATGAAATTAAAAAAAATATGTTGATTTTTTGCATTTTTTAAAAATAAATGGTAAGAGAAGCAGTTAATAGGAATGCTTTAGAGTTATGAAAGTTGGAGTTATTAATAGTTTTGTGTGGCCTTTATTAGTATTTTTAACCTATTGTTTGAGATTAAGAAATTGAAATTCTTCAAGGTAGAGAGAATGTAATTAAAGATCAAACTGAATCGGACGGAGAAGGCCAAGAGTATGCAATAAAAGAATTAAAAATTATAAATACAACATAAGAAAATTGCAAAAAAATAAATAAATAATATTCAATTTAAAAACACATTAATTTAAAAAAAAAAGATTAGAAATTAAACATGGAAAAAAAATTTAACACTATTGAAAAATCTATAGTTAAATTTTGTTACTTGTAAATTGCGAAATTAACTTTTCTCATCTCTATTACAATTTTCTCAGAGTTGAATTTAGTTAACACAGACAAAACCTGCTTATGTTTGAGAAGACATGGGTAAAAATTAGATTAAAAAAAAAATGGTGCAACAAAATAGTTCATCTAGAATTTTCCCATAAACACTTGAAATATTTAAAGGCCTTCCCTCCTGACTGAACTCAACTATCAAAAGAATGGAAACATAGAATAGATTTTAAAAATACTTTTGATCATCGTTATTTAATTTTCATAAACAATTTTTGTCGGACAGTAACTTTACTGTGTTGTACATTTTGAAACATTAAAAAGACAAGATACCATAAAGGGAGGTATATAATGTAGTAACTTTGATTTTCGATTAATTTTTTTTCTAGAAACTTATTCTACACTGAGCACTTTTGGAAAGATATAAATTTGTCAGCTTTCAGATATTTGATAAAAAGTTTTGTTTAGGCAAATCAGTTTGAACAGTATTAAAAGTAAATTTTTAAAAAAATGGAAAAATAGGAAAAAATGTACAGTATTAAATTATCAATCAAAAATTAGTAGGAGCATGATATTAATGCTTTACACATTTGAGAAAAAAACATAGAAAGTCTAAAAGTTATCTAGCATTATACATCCAAATCTAACAAGACGAATTAAAAAATATACATTAATAATGTATCATTAAAATTTGTAAAGAACCAAAAAAAGACAACAAAAAAGGAACAAAATTTAATTTAAAATCCAAGATGACGAGGAAAGATGTCTCTTAAATTTGTGCACATTGAAAGTAGAATATGTTCACATTGCAACTGAGAAAACTGCAACTGCAGTTAGCTGTTTCTGCAGATAGACAAATAAACTAAATAAAAACACTTCTATACATTGAATACAATACTATTTTCTTCGATAACAAACATAAAAATGCTACTATTGTAAACATAAAGGAAATTAATTCATTTATCGCTTTTAATAATTTGGTCAAAATTAATATATGCTCACTTCTGCATTGCTATCATCAGTTTCAACTGAAGGAACAAAGTCTGCAACATGGATTGGCATAAAAAAGTAATCACCAGTAAACGAAACTTCGCACAGCAGATTTTTCTAAAATATAACAACACACAAATTTCAGTAACTTAATACAGAAATTTTATCGACAGTCAAACAAATTAATATTAAAAGTGTAAAACGAAATAAATCATTAAATAAAGATATATAAAAAAACTAGATGTTTTTGCAAAATGATTAATTAAACTAAGTTTATATCAAAACTTACATTTTGTTCAAAATAAACAAAAATGTTTCATTGAATAAAAAAGTAATAAAATAAATTACCAAAAACAAAAAATTTCCTGTAAAAATAATATCAGCATTAGTATTTCAAAAAATGTTTTGAATGAGTTAACATAAGTAACAGACAAATAAAGAAAGTAAATTTGAAAATAAGCAATTTATCATCAACTAATAGTATATACAAAGTTTAAGTTTGTATATGTAGTCATATACAGTGAACTCTAGCATCTGATACAACAATAACCCCCTTTATTATGATAGTGTTTTGTGGTCCCTACAAACTTGCATATGAATTAATGCTATCCTTCTCTCAATATTACGATATTCTCTTAAGCAATAAACCCTTGTAAAACAATTTTTTTCTCCAACTTTCAATCTTATTTTCTCCATTTATTATTGGTTTCCAAGTTATTTTATCATCTTTTGCCATTTTTTCCCATCTTTACTGACAAGAGAAGACTCCCTGCTGACCACCACAAGAACTTCCTTTCTTAGAATTGCCTCCCTTATCCCTTAAGAAGTCACAGATGTGACATTCCTATCTGATTTCATTTCCTTCATGTTAAAAGCTGATCATGAGTCACAAATGACCACACACATCACATTAATACTTGAAAGAGAATTTTTTCCCTAGAGGGTGGGACACCATTCACAAATGAAAATCATTCTCATGCTTTGAACTCAATGCATACTTTGTGGGTTGACTTAACGATCAAAAAAAGAATAAACAAAAAATAATATTGGATTATTTTCAATAAAAATGGTTTTCAGGTATGCGTACGATTTTATTTTCTGAATTTAAATTGTTTTTAATATTTAACCATAATTAACATTCTGCGAATAATTTTTTATATAATATATAAATACATTTATACTTAACTCATATATAACATTAAAGTTAAGAAAAAAAAATCTTATTGTGTCCCTAAAGTATGCAGGCCCTCGATATAACAATATATCCCTCTACAACAATACATTTATGAGGTCCCCAAAATACTGTTGTAGCGAGGTTTTACTGTATATATATACAGAGGTCTGCAAAAGCTAAAATTTCCAGCAGCCACGCCCAATTTTTAAAAGCCAGCATATTACAGAATAGAAAACAGTGCAACTGCCCTTTCTCTAAACATTAAATTTTACAGCAATATTTGGTGCTAGCAATGATACTTTAGCACCACAATGATCAAGATTTGTAGCCCCTGTATATATTATACATGCATCAATTAATAAAAAGGAAAAACTAAGTAAGAGAAATTTAAAATCTTAAAAAGTTTAAAAAATAAAACTCACCTTTAAATCAGATTTCTCTTTTCCACCAATATGAGTAAATGCTGTATTTAGTGATCCTAAATCCTTCAAAGTATTTAGCCATTTTTGCAAATTTGCAAGATTTGAAACTGAAATAAATTTTTAAAAAAAATAATTAGTCTTATGTTTCCAAATAATTGTTCGTACATCAAAACTTCTTTTCAAAAATTTAATACATTCATACAATACATTTATGCATATAACAAATAGGGATTAATTTTCATTATATAGATTAAAACATTCAGTAAAAGATGAGCATAAATATGTAAAAATGTATATGTATTAAGATGTATGTAAAATGTTAAGACGCATGTAGATGTAAAACACTTTACATTAAAATTATATGTATCAATAAAATACATTATTTATAAAATACTACTATAATAAAATTTATTAAATTAATCATTATATTAAAAGATATAATTTAAATTAAATATTTTGATACTAACATAATTCAGTAATTTTATTTCTAGTTATTTCTCTCTTCTGTCAGTACTTATTGAACTCTTAGTTGGAATACTGAAGTTTAGGAGTTTTTTAAGTCTTTTTTTTTTCTTTTTTTTAAAAAATGCAACTTTCCCTGCTTTTCAGAGTAAAATAAAATTTCCTGACAATTCTAAGTTTTTTCCTGTTCTCCCTGACCCGTGGGAGAAGTGTATATTTATTTCCTTATGTTATACACCCCACCTCTCAGTTTGCACTTTACTTTTTCAACCTGTAACATTTAGAGCATAGTTGGCGAGGTTTAGGACAGATTTCTGAATGTTATTGTTAATTTTGAAACAAAATGAAAATAAATTTTGGTTTATTAGAAGAGTTTATTAATATTTTTTAATATTGCATCATTTATCCTTATGCAAAAACATAATTTATCAGTATTAAGAGCATATTTATTCATATTTAAAGGATAAAAAATTCACTTTTGCTGTTCAATGAATTGTGAAGCTTCAAAAGCTATAAATCTTTTCCTATTATATTATTTTCCTTTAATAAGTTTAAGCAAATTGTATAAAAAGTATCAAATATTTATTAATATAATTATTATGTGTGCAATGGTTACACATATAAAATTTTTACCTTTTACCAATATTCAAGGTTTTGGACACTTTAAGACAGTTTAGGACAGTTTTAGTCAGTTTAGGACAGTAAAACCCAATTTTCCTGTCCAAAACTAGTTTAGGACGTCCAAAACCCCAACCCTGATTTAGAGATATTAGAGAGGGAAACTAACAGTGTTACTGTCTGTCTTTTAAGTATTTGTAATAAATTAAAAACTTTCCTGTATTCCTACATGCTAATAAAAACATGCAAGTCTCAAAATGGAAGACAACTGCCAGGCGGAGGCAGGCCTGGAGGAAGTTGATTGAGAAGGCCAGGGCCCACCCGGGGCTGTCGTGCCATTGAGGAAGGAAGGAATAAAAACAATGCTAATATTTCAATGTAAAAACTGAAAAGGAATTATTTAAGTCTATATATAAAGAAGTCTATACCATCAGGTAACAGAGATGCTTTGTACAAAGGATAGATATTTGCCCACAACACAAGATCACTTAAATCAGGAGCATCCTAGAATAAAATTAAAATAAATCTTCTTAACTTATATAAAACTTTGTAACTTAACTTACATAAATTTGCATCTTTCTTAGCTTATATAAACAAATCTTTCATACTGCTTAGCTAATAAACTAACTAAAGAAATGTTAACGTAACTAAAATGTAAAAATTTGCCGTGAAAAAAAATTAAGAGAATATTTTAAGATAAATAGGTATAAGACTAACATAGCTGTAATTTATAATCATTTCATTGAAAGAAAGCTTTGAACTGATTGTTTCCATTTTACTTTATGTTCAAAAATTTTAGATTTAGTTACATAAATTCTCACAGCCAATAAGTGTTAGGTAGTTCATATACAAGTTCTTTCTTCTTCTTTTTTTTAGTTGTTATCCTGTTTAGAGACTAATGTTTATTGCTACGATCACTGATCTTGGGACATTCAATCAATATGAAACTAACTCTAATACAGTGTGTTTACAAGGTCCCAACTTATGTTTTATGGAATGAAATGTTGGCAAAATACTTTTCTGAAACATTTTACACTATTCAATTAGATAAAAAAAAATGTTTCTGATTGTGCTATTGTTATTTTCCATATGCAGGGCAATTTGCAGTAAGAATTGAACTTTGTCAAAAATTTGATTTTGAATATTATCTAACAGCTTCAAATTATCATCTCTTCATCAGCTTTTCTCATAATAAAAGGATATCAGGAGAAAATAATTAAAAAAAAGTATCAGCTCAGAATACATTTTACCTACACAATTATTTACATAAAAATATGTTTAATAGCTTATTAATGCAAATTTAAGCTTTTTTATATTTTGTTTGCGAGGTAGAAAAACAGTTTCAAAATTTCCTTCTGTTTCTCAGATATTAGTCCTGATTATGAATTTCGAGAAAAACACACAGAATATTCAGTTTTATTTAAATTAGTATTTCCACTCTCATCATTTTTCAAAATAGTCTGTATAACAATCACTTTCTGTTTCCTCAACCAGTGTTTTCATCTCAGAAAAAAAAATGGGTGAGAATTTCTCACCCTTTCTCAAAAACAGGGTGAGATTTCAGAAAATTAAGTGAGATTTCAAAAGTTAAAAAAAAAAAAAAAAAAA
>NC_092212.1:74165925-74215187 GCF_043381705.1 Parasteatoda tepidariorum
TTTCTTCTGACTTACCTACGGTAAACACGTGGTTGCAGAGAAATGCGTTCTGAAAGAGGTTCCGTGGTTCGGATGGATGGTGTTCTGTTGTTCTTAAAAGTTCTGAACAATACTGGTAAACAGGGAAGCTAGATAACGTGGCAGATGTTGAAAATAATGAAAGATCCAGGAAGAAAAGTGAAACGGATTTTATTCTAAACGGCGCAAATGAGAATTTTTTTTCAAAATGCGAGAAATTCGCGAATTTTGAAATTGGTTTATAGAATGCGTGAATTTCTCGCNTTAGTCCTGATTATGAATTTCGAGAAAAACACACAGAATATTCAGCTTTATTTAAATTAGTATTTCCACTCTCATCATTTTTCAAAATAGTCTGTACATCAATCACTTTCTGTTTCCTCAACTAAGTTTGATATATGTAGTAAGTTTGATATTTTTTTAATCCACTTCTCTTATTTGTGATTTTTTTCCCTTTTTTTGGAGGGCGTTGGTTTTAATTTTCTACATTTTTCATTGAAACTAAATTTCCGAAATTTTCATTGAAACTAAATTTCCCCTCTCTTTGTCCTTCAAATCAGTCTGAAATATTCTATTTTTTAACAGAGACTGTAGCCAATCACCACTTTGGATAAAATTTCATGACTCATATGTCGTTTAAACCTTACAATACACCTGAATTATTGAAAATAATTAATTAATTAAAAAGGCTATTTTCACCTATTTCTTTGAAAATCCATGTGGTTCTTCAATTGTCTTTTCCACATCGCTTTTCATATGTTATGACACACAAATTTGGAATTCATGTCACTACTTAATGATTTTGTAAAAATTATGATTGTTTTTTAGGTGTTCACTTACCATTTTCCAGCTAGTTCCGTGTCTTTTTTTTCAACCTTCAAATTTTGATTATTTAAATAAGATGTTATATGCAAATCTAAGTCATCACATTAGATTCATAACAACTCCATCACAAATCCCTGTCATTTTTCAATAGTTTTTACAGCTAATAATCTTTTAGAAATTTACAGGTTTTCTCAACTTTTGATGTTTTAATTATGATATCATTATGACCCACTGATTTCAAATTTGAGTTATCACTTTTTGATGAGCTCGATCTGTGACAATTTAATGTGTTTGATTAATGACAATTCCATGGTATTTACCCCGTAATTTCCATTTGTTTCTTCACCAGTTTTTTTAACCATTTCCGCTGATTTTTGGAATGTCCATACCATTAATACCACGCTATTAAGACTAGAAAATCTTCAGTTACCACTTGTTAAAGCACTTCAAAAATAATAAAACTGCAAAATGTTGTGCAAGGTAAAAATTCAATGTTGTTTTTCATTTGTTTTTTCAGCAGTTTTTTTCTTATCATTTGTTTGGCCATTTCCTCTTATCTCTTTCTTATCATGATTTTTGGAATATCAATATCATTAATACACTATTAAGACCAAGAAATCATCAGTTACCTATTGTTGAAGCACATTAAAAATAATAAAACAGCAAAAAACAGAAAGGTAAATAAACGTGCAAAGCATTTTATAAATATTTACAAATGCTTTACTACAACTTTTAAATATTATACATTTAGTAAAATTTACAAAATAAAATTGCTTGAAATTAAAATATTAAATAAATAAAATATCACATTAAAAACCATTTATAATTATAAATAAAGAATAAAAAAAACTACCCTTACTTTACCAGATAGGAAGCTTCGAGAACCAAGAAGAGCATTTAAATAGTTGAGATTCCTTTTAAAACTTAAAGGTAGAGAATCATCTTTGGAAGCTTTAAGTAATGCAGAAATGGAAGGCTAAAATAAACATAATACAATAAAATATCCTCAGTGTTTTATAAAGCATTAATTTTTAAATAAACAAGGTGCGTAGCCAAATCTTTCAACAAAAAATAAGCTCCTTTTCAGTACTTTTCAAGCACTCAAAAAATATTTTTAAATACTATACACATTAACAAAATGCAAAATAATTTTGTAAGACTTTCCATGATCAAGACAAAATAACTAGTTTCTGACAAAGAACGCTTTTCTGGATTATATTAGCCACCATAAAATGATCAAAATATTTTTTGGTTCGATATCAGAGGGTGGAGAATGAAACCTGAAATTAAGAATATCTTGCAAAATGCAGCAGAGTTGCACATGAGGGTGCAATAATCTCTCTGAACCCAGCTCAGTAGACACACAAGTGGACTCTCAAGTATTTTATCAAACATGGAAAACGATTGGCATTTTCACATGCTAACGACCAACAGTAAGCCGAAATGGATTGTGGTTGGATGAACTGTAAGAACATTGAATAAAACAATGTGAAAAGCACACTTTTGCATAATACATGGCGAAAATAGACATGGTAAACAAGGGGGAAAAAATTATTTTCGAAAAGGAAAAATTAAGCACTTTTTAAAAACCATGAGGAATGACCAATGAAAAAAACACCTTAAGGGATTTTAAAAAACGAAAGAAGCATTTCTTAAAAACGCTACATACCATGAAATAACAAATTTGCCTTTAAGTTTTACTAATTTAATTGTGAATTAATTAAGAATTAATTGTGAAAACATTGAATAGAGCAATGTGAAAAGCACTCTTTCGTATAATACTTGGCAAAAATCGACATGGTAAAGAAAAAAATCTCATTTTCGAAAATGGAAAATTAAGCACTTTTTAAAAACACCCAATGAAAAAAACACCTTTAAGAGCTTTTAAAAAACGAAAATAAGCACCTTTAAACAATTTTTAAATGAATTATAATTTGTAAATTCAATTAAAGAATACTTGGAATAGATCAAATGTACAATTTTCTGCATTTTGCTGAAGAAACTAGACATTTCTTCGTGCAAAATTTCAAAATTAGTTACAAAATTTCTCAACAGATGACACTTATAACAGAGAAAACCTATAAAATAATATTTCCAAAATAGCAATTATTCCTGACAACGAAGTACAATCTGAAGACAAAATTAACGTATACACATGGAAAATTTCTATGATCACATAACAGAGAACATTTTTTTTCCTCAGTCAGCAATGCCATCTATTTACAAACTTGACTACTAATTTTAAAATTTGACAAGAGGTTTTCTGATTTCCAGAGCAGAATATGAGTGTTTAAACCAATTTCACTTTTGTTTAGCCAATTCTTTAAATCCTTGATCATTCATTTTGGTTACAAAATACACAGCAGTGCTTTAATATACATTAATAAATAATTTAGACATACATTTTTATTTTACAGATTAAGTCCTTTAACCAAAACATAGTTTTCTAATCCTTTTTCCAAAAATATTAAGACCAATATTAGCTTAAGAAAATAAAAATACCAGATTCTTCTACATTTAAAATTAAGAGAAAGTTATTAATATTAAGAGAGTTATTTCACCATAATAACTACCAAATTTTGTTTATGTTTTAATACATAAATAAAACTATTTCGAAGCTATATAGGCTGAATTTTGTTAGTATACATGAAATCATTAAAGTCATTCATCAAATCAGTTTAAGTTATAGATTACTATATTTATATAATTTCTTAAAGGATAAATATGCAATTTAATTTAAATTCATTTAATTTTTTTTTAAAAAAAAATATGTAAAGATAGCTAAAAAATAAGTTAAGATAACTAAATATTTTATAGATACTAGAGAAGTATCAGGTAGATTTTCATTATCTGGCTTAGAATCTTACAACCTACAAAAGAATCTTACAACCTGTAACAAGTACCTGGTTTTTTTCTCAAGACCAGAACTCTGTCAATTTTATCACGTCTTTAGAGCTGGGTAACATTCACAGCTACATTGATATGGCACTTAAATAAGTAACAAAATTACAAATGGGAAATAATATCAAAAGCTAGATAATAAAAGCATAAAGATTAATATTTTATTTGAGATTTATTTGAATTTGAGATATATTGAAATTTATCTTTCATTTGAGAAATGCTTTAGAAATAGGAGAGCAAAGAAATCACGGTTGATAAAAATATGATAAACCTTCGTACTGAGATAATCACCTCAAATATTTATGTAAAATACTACATATGAAAAATATAACATACTTTTATATACTTGTTTTGTATAATTATCAACTCCCCAAAATTTTGCTAAGCAATAACTTCAATAAAACATGTCATACTTTTGTAAAAACTTTTTATAATTTCAAACAAACAAAAAGATATTCAAAGTATGTTAAATTTAAATTCATTTATATTTATATTCAATATGATATTTCAAAAATTAAGTATAAAACTAAAAATGGCACTAATAAACCATTACCTGAAGAACTGCACATTCCCATTCTAACCATTGGTCAATGTCAGGATATAATGGTTGTCCACTAACACTCCATAAGTATCTATATTAAAAATTTAAGGTTAAAATATTTCACAAAAAGTAGGCATAATAATAAAAAGATGAAATTCTAAAACAAGTAAAGAATTGTTTTACAGTTATGTAATACATTATAGATAAAGAAAATTTTGCTTATAAGAAATTAAGAAAATTTATACTTACCTACAAGAAGCATTTGATGAAAAAAAGGTACACTGGTCCTTAATTTCAAGCAGTGGGAGTCGAACTTGCTTTTTGACATCTGAAAAAAATATTATTAAAAAAAACATTCGATAGCATAGAAAATATATCCAATTGATATATTTCAAACCAAAACAGTAAATATCTATTTTAGAGGTGCACAACCTTTTTGAGTGAAGGGCCACTTGCACAGCAGGTAGACTAACAAAAGGACGCACACATATTTAGACACGTTGACGGCAAATATAGTAATATTTATTTAAACATTAGTGCTCTAATTTTTTTTCATCTATAAACTTAGTAATATATTTGCTGAATATTAAAGACGTTTAATTATCAGAATTCATTCAAAAATAAAAGAATTAATCCTTTTTTTAAAAAAAAATTCCATTTTATCTCGAAAAAAGATTAATTAAATGGCCAATTTGAAACTCTCATGCAGTAATAAAAAACTAAACTCAGCGGAGCGACAGCCCTTGAGGGCCAAGGCCTACTGTGCCCATCTCAGTTTTCTTAACCTTGGGCTCTGGGGTGCAAGAGCAGATGTTCCGGTCAGGTGGTCAGCCGAACGCGGAACCCCCAGTGTTTAGTTCCCAAGCATGCTTGGTACTCATTTATCGATCCACTGAAGGGATGAAAGGCTGAGTCAACCCTACCCAGCCCGAGGATCGAACCAGGGACCTGTAGCACGACAGCGCGAAGAAATGTGAATATAACTGCTTAAAAATCCATTTAAATTTAGGATAATATTGCTCTGAAGAAAGCCCGTTAAACAACATACATTTATTTACTATAGAATCTGTGAAAATCAAGCATGTCAAGTGATGATTTAAAATTGCAATTAAAAATTTCCAACAATTATTTAAATTCTTTTTATTTATTACTTTATTTAGAAGCTTCTGCGGGCTACACTTCAACAAATTACAGGAAAAAACCTAACTCAACAATTACATAATTCATGTTATGGTACATATCAAAAATTATTAATTGCCATTTATAACACCTTAAAACTAATTATGTTCATTACCCTAATTTATTGAAGATTAGTATATTTATTAAAATAAAGTTTAAAAAAATATTCGTACATAGATCCAACATAGATATTAAAATGTTGAGAGTAAACAAATAAGTAGATGGGAAAAACAGAGAAATTAAGAGCGAGCAAAATATTAAATTAACAATTATCTAAAAATTATAAAAAAATTCAAGATTAATGATATTGGTCCAATGAAGGAGCAAGTTATTTTGCTGCTAGGTGTGCTATGTTCAAATTAATAAAACTATAAAGTAAAACACAATTTTGTAAAAGAGCAAGTTAATCTCATGGGCTCCTAAGTAACAAATTGCAAATTTAAACTAAAATAAACATATTTAATTAGGTAAAGTTAATAACACTACAATATGGAAGAAAATAACAAAAAATAATATTCATTTAAAAATAATTGAAGATAATGCAATACAATAAAACATAATAAGCTTAATATATGATGCAATTCATAAAAAGAAATACTTAGTTTTACCAGAACATTTCTCTATATTGAGTTTGACACCACAGAATTCTGATACGACAAGTATTTTTAAGCTGTTTAGATTACACTTATCATCTATGCTAAGCTTCATGATAATTAAATAAAGAAATGTCAATTACACGTTTTCAACAACCAGCACAGCACGAAAGGAAATTAAAAAACAGTAAACAAAGCAGAAGAAACAATCAACTTCCTTACAAATGCAGTTACAGATAAAATAAGACACCGGTTATTTCAGGTTATATTCGTAAAAGTTATATTTTACTACTGCTCAATTTTCGATATACAAACGCATGTGAGTAATCCGATCATTTCTAAAAACATTCGCTATTATTTTTGATTAAGAGCGTTCGCACCATATACAAAAAAATAACTCATGAAAATTTTGGAGGTAAGAATTGGAAAATATGAAGCTGTAATTGGGGAATATATTTACCCCCGAAAATTCACATCAAGAATAATCGAAAAATCCCAAAAGCATGAGCATCGCAAAATCCCGAAAACATGCATGAGAATGGATCTATAAGCACAATTTTTCAATATTTTGTTGACATTTCCGATATATCCAATGTTTTCTTGGTCTTCTTTTTTGTTTGAAGTGTGCTATTAATGTTTATAGTTGATTAATTCGTGTAGTCGTGTATTGATTCGTGTAATCCCAACCCCGTTCTCTTCATCAGTTGACAAATATTAAAAAACGAACTGACTGGTTTTTTAAAAAAATATAGGCATTCTTACAGCATCCTAAATGTAACAGGAACTGCTCATGTCCTTAGAAAATATTTTTTTAAAAAAAATAAAAAAAATGGTAGAAAAATAATTTTTAAACTGATATTTGGAACCTCACTGCTGTATCTTTCCAATTTAACATTTTGAGAACAGAAATCCTCCCGCAGAGACATCCAGAAATAATTTATTTAAAAGGTGATTATTAAACCTAAACGTACTGGTTTTGTTTGTTTTTTATACATTCTTCCTTGTCAGTGTTTCGTCAAGTTTTGATAAAGCTTTCGTCTTTTTCCTCGTATTCTACGAATTTGTTTTCCCTAATGGACATGCTTTTTCAAATAGATATTTCATTTCTAATGGATATTTTAATCAAAAATCTACAAAATTTTACTCATTGTCTTTAAATTAAAACAATGAGCCATTAAAATTAATAACTATGTGTATAGTAGTTTTACCTTATTTTCCTCAACGGTATAGTAATTTTCCTGAGCTTTAAAGATCTAGATTTTAGAAAAAACATTCAATTTTTTTCTAAATGAGCTTTACAAAAAAAGATGACGTGTTTTTTGTAGGGAGCACTGGTAAAATTACTTCAGAAAAATAAAAAAATTTAAAATAAAACGGATTTTTTTTTCTTTCTTTTTTTGACAACTTGGCCACTAGGCAAATGGTTGTTTTCAATACAAAATATGAACAAAATGGGTGAATAGATTTCTCATTTTTAAACTTTCGTATTTAAAATCCGTTTTCGATTAATTTCATTCAAATTTTGTATTTTCCCCACTTTCAAATTACATTGTTTAAAGTTATATCTTTTTTGTTGCGTTTTAAAAGTTCACGCGATTAAGAGAAAAACACAAAAAATAAAATTAACACTAGGGGAACTAACCTAGGTGTTCTGGCACTCTTCTCGTTAAATTATTGGAACCATATTCTTCTGATTGTGGCTACCACATATTTTTGGATTCAAGAATTCAAATCCATTTTAAAAAAGCGCTATTGAAAGAATTTACTTTTTTATTGTCTGATTTCGCAACTATTTATAATAATGTTTGGCAATAATGAATTAATATAATTGAGGTTAATCCCTTGAACCATTAAGATTGGCACTTACATAAAATTCCAATCATTCGAACATAAGTTATTCAGGGTGATATCTTTATTTTTTTATCAACTATTTATTTATTTGCCTCACTGTACATTAAAATAAAAAAATTTCTATCATAAAATAAAAACAAAAATTGCCCATTTAATGGAGGAGTGAGTATGCATCTCTGTTATATAACTTTCTTTCCAGAAGTTTTATACTTTCGTAAAAAAATAGAACATAAATTTAAAAAAAAATCACAAATACATTTCGCAAAAAAATCGCAACCAAGCATTCTACTTTTTTTTTCTATTATTATTTTTCATAACATTTTATTTAGTCAATGCAAACCAAACATTCTCGCATGGCTTAATAACTTTGGAACGTTTAAAACATTTTACTGTTTCAGAAACATTATTGAAGTTGAAATGCTTGCTACAGAATGCAGTAGGACCTATCTTAAAAGTGAATAAAAACATTAAAAATTATAATAAAAATAAATAAAATAAAAATTTAAATAATTTCGTTTTTTCATATTGAAGTAATATTCCATCGAGAATAATTACTGTTGATTTGTATTTAAGTGATTTGATAAATGATAGTATTGTGGTTCGCGATTTCAATGTACAGATGAAATAAAATTAATTTTCATTTTTTACGAAGCATTGAGTTATTATAACACGCGAAATAGTTTGATAACTTTCGGCAATCATTCTTTTTAGAATGATGCGTGCGTCAAATAAAATATGACGAATCTTCACCACACCTTTCTATTTCACGCGACGTCATAAAAATAATAAGGGAGAGCTCTTTGACTGCGCATGCGCTAATTCCAAGGATATGAAACAGAGAAGAGAGGTCAATAAACATTTTTCTCCTTTACGCGTACCACATCTAACACTACTAACTTCATTTCGAAGCAGATGTAGGTCATTTTAAAACTTGACTGAATGAGGGGAGGAAACGGAATTGAATTAATCAAGAAAAAAAAGATAAAACGTCTAATATGGAAATGATTCATACTTGAAGAATGATTCAACATTTTACAAAATGTTAATTCATTCTTTAAAGAGAGGAAAAAAAGCGTACTAGATCGACTTTTATTTCGCTTATTTTTCGAAAAGCAAAATTTTTAAAAACATCTCTAAACTAACTTAGGACTAGACAGAGTTCCATATCCTGGGTTCCGCTGAACGTTAGGGTTCCCTGGTGCTAGGACAAGGGTTCCGCAAGTGATCACTATTTGCTTAATCAAAGCAAAAAAATTCTAGTAAACAATTCAATTTTTTTTAAACTTGTATTGAATGACACTTGATGTTAATACATTTTTTTCAAATATTAATTCATGAATTAAATTTAATTAATTAATTTTAGTTTTGCATTAGTGAACATTTTTTAATTATTTAATAAAAAGTAACTAAAATAAAATTTGACCTAAACCTAAGTAGGAAAGTAAGGAATTGACTTTTAAAAAAAAAATATATATTATTTGTTTTTTTAGGCTTTTTACTAATTCATTATAAAGTCTTAATTTTAATCTCAGTTTCATAAATTTAATTTGAAAGGATTTTGGCCAACACGTCATACGAATAATTCAAGCCTAACAGACAAGCTCTAATGATCATATGATAGTTTTTGACCCACGGTATTATATATAACACGAGCCTTCCTGATTCTAACGGCTCAAGATCACAAGAACACAATCTCAATATCGTACTCTCGTATAACATCTTGTTTTAGTGTGTATATGTACTCTTTAGTACGCATACTCTCGCAGTATGCGGGCCTAAGACGCGTTTTTCATTTTTATTTAGCAGGTACTGAGAGGTTTAAGCCCTGGCGAAATTAAACAAAATCAATTTTCTTTTCATAACCATCGAGAAAATCTTTTTCAAAAAACACAAAAGTTAGACAATCGTGAACAATGAAAGAAATTTTCCACGAAGGGTTAAAAGTGGCCACTATACAAAAGAAATCATGAGAAACATAATGAATAAAGCAATGTGAATAAACACAAATAAATAAATGTAGAGCGGCGACTGCTCAAGGGATAGAGCGTTCGCCTTCCAACGAGGTGAACCGGGTTCGAATCCCGGCGACAGCTGGTCGATATGAATTCCGCATCCGGCTTGCCCCGACCACAGTGCTGACGTGAAATATCCCCAGTGGTAGACGGATCGTAGGTTAGAGTCTCCTTGTCGTCAGGCTAACCGTGGGAGGTTCTCGTGGTATTCCTCCCCATGTAACGCAAATGAGGGTTAGTTCCATCGAAAAGTCCTCCACGAAGGCAAATTTCTCCCCATACTTGATCCAGGAGTTCCCTTGTCTTCTGGATTGGGTTCAAAATTACAAGGCTACGGAGTTGAACATTGGTAGTCGTAAATCCAAAAAAATTATGTCGGCTGTTCAACGACGGTTATAAAATAAATAAATGCACAAATAAAGGTTCAGATGTGTATTATTTCCGTTGTTTTGGTTTATTCAACGTGGCACAAAATATACTCTTTCCTCATCTGGATTAAAAATACAATCCAATTGCGTACATGGAGTTGTACATATGGATCACGTACATGGACGAAGCATAATCAATTTGCGGTACATGAAAAGGAAAACCGCAAAAACCTTCTACGGTTAGCCACGGTAAGAGAATCTAATATTTGGATATTTAGAGAAAGTCTGTTGATAAATACAGAGTTGATAATTAGTTAGGCTCTTTTAACCAAAGGGATGCTCCAGTTTTTCACCCATCTGACCCATATCCATATGGGTAATATTTGAATTCGTAAAAATTTATAAATTAATAGTTGTGTGTCTAAAGCAATAGGTAACGATGAGATGCTTAGCAATATAAAATGAGCCGGGACAGCCTAGTTGGTAGGACGTTGGGCTCGTGTTCGTGAGAACGCAAGTTCGAATCCCGCCGCCGAAGAATCCCCGTGTAGTAAATGGTGACTAGTGCACGTTAAATCTGTCGGGCCACTGAGTCCTTCAAAATCCCATAGCAAATCAATTACTCTGGGGTACTGAATTGGAGATTGATCGTTCTCTGGTTCGGGACAAAATTACGATCTGAGGATGATTGGGTTCTCTCTGTAAAACGGGCTGTGACTTGTGTGTGTTGCTGAAGTCGTATTCTTGGCCATAGATGGCGCTGTTGAAAAAAAAACAAGAAACGCACCCTCTGCCTGAAAAATTCGCTTGATTTCAAGCAGGCTTGCTGGTATTGGCAAGTAGCAGAAGTAAAAACAAGAACAATATAAATAATAAAATATATTTCATTCAATAAAATTTTTTTAAACTTTATTTAAAAGAAAACATAATGTCAGTAGTTCCCAAATTTTTTTCGGCTACGGAATCCTAAATAACTGAACTTCTTTCGATGGAACCCCGACTTTATAAATGAAGTTTATTAACCCGTTTTGTCCCAAATTTATATATTGAAATTATACAGAAAGTGGTTTTATGGAAAAAGTGGTATTATATATTATCGAAATTAATTGGTTTTTCTACTGTTAGAGCATTCAAAAAGTCTTTGATAGATCAAAAAGTATACTTGCTCCTTATAATTCTAGATCTAATCAGAAATAACTAAATCATCGTGGTATCTGAGAATCTTTTAATTCACCCGGAAAAATAAAAATACTGAAAAAAGTTTCCCATCACAATGAATGTCTTTGAAAAAAGGAACTGTCCTAAATATATGACGCTGGGCGTTAACCGGTTAAGGTAATTGTGAACGTTATAAACTATAAAAGAGTTAGAACTGCATATATAGAGCTATGAACATTTTTATCTGCTTTATTATGAATAATTTTATACTATGCTTTATGTTCATGACTTCAATTTGCTGTCCTTGTGTCTATTTATGAATTTGTTTTTGGTGTATACACATAAGCTGAAAATGAATAAAATAAGACAAATCATGGCTTACTTCAAAGTAAAAACCTAAAAGAACTGCTATTGAAAATGGTTATTAGGGAAACATATTTCCTCATTTAAGTTATACATTATTTTATTTCGATTTGAAAATCGTTATGGGAAATGGAAGATTTTATAAATGCTTGTTATTTTCATAATTTGTTCAATATACTGTTATTAGAAATGTTATATTTAATGCCATTTCTATTTCTTTGAAATTTTAGTTAGTTAATTTCAAAAAGGCAACCGAATGATTAAATAAATAATGAATTAAAGTTTGTATCTAAATATAGTCTGAGGCTTCGAAATATTATTTTTATAAAACTAATAATTCTATGATCTCTTTCTCTTCCGCGGAGCCCTAAGTTTCCGCGGAATATCATTCGGAAACCGCTGCATTATGTTACCCCATACACTAAATAATAAATTTGACACAAATATCACGCTATAAAAAGAGAGAAGTAAAGTAATGTATATAAAACACCGAGATAGGAAAAAAAAGTGTTAGTACATCTTTGTTTAGACCAAGTGCACGTGGATATTTCTTTGTGTTACCTACCACTTTAAAAAGTATTGTTCTTTGACTTTAGATCCAGATATAAATAATATTATTAATATAATACAGTCAAACGTCGATATCTCGAACTTGAAGGGAGAGGAGAAAAANATTATGTTACCCCATACACTAAATAATAAATTTGACACAAATATCACGCTATAAAAAGAGAGAAGTAAAGTAACATATGTAAAACACCGAGATGGGAAAAAAAGTGTTAGTACATCTTTGTTTAGACTAAGTGGATATTTCTTTGTGTTACCTACCGCTTTAAAAAGTGTTGTTAGAAAAAGTGTACTTTGACTTTAGATCCAGATATAAATAATATTATTAATATAATACAGTCAAACGTCGATATCTCGAACTTGAAGGGAGAGGAGAAAAAATTCGAATTATCGAAAATTGCATGTTATCGATGGTAGAATAAAGAAAAATGCTCTTTACATACCTTATTTACTATTCCATATTTATTCTAAAAACACTTCTTACACTTTCGTTTAAAAAAAGATTCAATTGTTGTTTGCTTTAGGGATGTGTAAGAAAGTTTGTCTATAACACTTTCTAAGTGGACTATAGCTTTAAATGTCACCCTGGCACATTCGGCTGCCTCTCAATAAATCTCCTTACAGTGTCCACTGCAGAAAGTGATTGTTTGTTAGTAACATTGGGCTGTAAATCTTCGATTTCCTCATCCTCTTCTTCTGATAGTTCAGAAGAAGCTTTCGTTTGAGCGATGATATCATTGCCATCCCACTGACCACACACTGTTACTGCATCATCTTCATCTACGTTTACAAAGTCATGAAATTCGATGTCATCAAGCTTCATGAATCCGGTCAATCTGTTCCAAACATTTTCGGTGTAGTTTTCAGCAGAATTAACGATATTGATTGTTTGACTACTTTCGCGATCTTTAATGAATCCAGACTTCTTGAAGCCATTCATTATCGTGGAGGAAGTCACATCATTCCATGCCTTGTCAGCCATTCTTAAAACTTTTTTTTTTGGAATATTTTTTTTAATTTTAGAAAAAAAATCTACACTATTTATGGGGGAGTTATCGTGGGATTAGAAAAAAAAAATTCGTGAAATCAAGTTTTTTTTAACATTGAGTGTATAGGAAATTTGAAGGGAATATTTTTTTCTTCGAGATATCGAAAAATTCGTGAAATCGAGGTTCGAATTAGCGAGGTTCGACTGTATAAGTAACATATTAAAATTAATATTATTAATGTAACATGGTTGATCGAACTATGTTGTCTCTTCCTACTAAATCCAAATTATAAAAATGCTTCTGCCGTGCTGCTTCTTTTTCTATTCTTGGTTAAAAAGAACCGTCCTTTTGAGTCAAAAACCTGTTTCCTGGAAGATTTTTGGAAAAACATAAGACCTACCACCATCTCTTAAATTTTCTTTTGACAGTTTAAAATGAATCCTTTTTTTTAAGTGGTGTTTTACAATTAATAGTTTCCACCGCTAACCACGAAATGAACAAAATAATGTATTTATTTTGTTATTAAATTTCATTAAATAAATAATTCAAAATAAAATGATTGTGACAATTCTGGTGTTTGAGCTGCGGTGGCTTAGGAGAAACAGCGCTCGCCTCCCACTGAGGTAAACGCAGGTTCGAGTCCCAGCTGAGGCTGGTTAATACAAATTCTACTCCAGGCACACACCGACCACAGTGCTGAAGTAAAATATCCTCAGTGGTAGACGGATCATGAGTTAAAGTCCTCTTGCCGTCAGGCTAACAATGGGAGGTTCTCGTGGACCTCCTCTCCATGTAACGCAAATGCGGGTTAGTTCCATCAAAAAGTCCTCCACGAAGGCAAATTTCTCCCCATACTTGATCCAGGAGTTTCCCTTGTCTTCTGGATTGGGTTCAAAATTACAATTTTTCGAAATTATAACATGAGCCGTGGTTCAGGAGATAGAGCGTTCACCTTCCAATGAGGTAAGTCAGGTTCGAATCCCAGCAAAGGCTGGTCGATTTTAATTCCGCACCCGGCTTGCACCGACCACAGTGCTGACGCAAAGTATCCTCAAAGGTATATGGATCATGGGTTAGAATCCTCTTGCCGTCAGCCTAACCGTGGGAGGTCTTCGTGGTTTCCCTCTACAATTGCGGGTTAGTACCTATAATAAAGCACTCTACGAAGGCTAGTTTGTCCCAATGCTTTATCCAAGAGTTCTCTTGTTCTCTGGGCTGGGTTTAAAATTACTAGGCTTCGGAGTTGAACATTGATAGTCGTAAACTACGAATTGGGTCTGCAGCTCGACGCCGTTAATAAAATAAAATTCTGGTGTTTTATTTTTTTAAATCCTGCTCGTCAGAGTTAATATTCATACATTTTCCATACCCGGCAAATTTAGAAACAAACTGTTAAGCAATGAACCACTTCTAAATATAGTTATTAATTAAAATCAGTACATTAATGAGTACAGCAGATTCATAGTGTGAGCACAATATTTACTAATTTTAAAAAAAAAATTACAAAAAATTACCGAGCATTATTTCAAACGTCACTGGTCTTTTTTTTTTTTTAAATTTAAATTTCATCTTTATTTCGAACTAACTTAATTGCTTCAATCTTTGAAATTTATTTAATCCTCTCATTTTCCTACTTACCTTAATAATTTGTATGATCATTTTGAAATTTGTTTGCTTTTCTTAATATTTGTCATGCAGTTCTTAATTCATCATGAATTACATGTACTTTTAGCATTGAAGATACGTTAAGAAAACAAAAAAAAAAAATTTTTTTTTTGGTGCGGCAAGACTGACGAAAACTTTTACTTTGTTTTTATTGTCATCCCCCTTTCTTGTAAATACAGTAACTTCTTGCAACAAATATCTTTTTCACTGAACACTTAAATTAATTCTTAAAGGTGATTTCTGGAAGGTGTTTTAAGTACCAAACTCACTATGGCTCAGCCACTGCTATTCGGGTTATCAGCGTCTGTTTCGGGGATATCACCCCTCTTTCTTCAGAATGAGTAATTCCACAGAGAAGGGAGGCAACGAAATACAATACTTTTGATCTTTGTCTTCCTGCTAGTGGGGATATAATATAATCCGCACTTGCTTGCTTTCGACTCTTAAAAAGGGCGAATTAACGATAAAGCAGGAGAAATTTTTTAAAAAAAATATTGTAGCGGATTCCTTGCTCGTACATTTCACACTCGCGAATCGTAAATCATTAAAAAAAATTTAGCTGCAAACGATAATATCTTGAACGATAATAAACTTGATGCAAACGATAATAAACTTGAATTTTATATTTTAATCGTTTTCATAATATCGGCTGACGATATGTGAAAAATGGTGTTCCCGCAAATCTCCATGGAACGTTTAAGAGGTAAACGGGTTCCGAGAGTTAAGATTTTTTTAAAAACAGTTTTGAAACCAGTAACTATGATTAAATCCAATCAATAATCCATTATTTAACATGTTGAATGCCACGGGGGTCACCGGTGACCGGCGAAACCAAGATTATTAGAAACACAAAATTCGAGTAAATTTTTAATTTTTTTAATGTTATTATCGTTGCTAAAATAGTTTTTGCTGAAATTAATGCAACATAGAACACACAAAAATAGTTTTATTTATATACACAGAAATGCCAACTTGCTCCGGACAGTGAATAAATATTTTCAAGTGGTGGTTTATTTATTGTGATTTTTGGTTTAATAAATTCAATTTAGTAGATTTTTATCCTCCACTATTTCTAAACAATTCGTAGGCATATATAAGTCACCACTTTTTTCAGATATGTCATGCTAAACCTTTCAAAAACTAGCGTAATCATGTCTAATATTTGCAAATTTAGTTTGTAGTTATTTACCGTTTGGCCAGACGGGAGAACCATGTAAAATTCGTGTGGCATTCAACGAAAATCCTGAAATNACTATTTCTAAACAATTCGTAGGCATATATAAGTCACCACTTTTTTCAGATATGTCATGCTAAACCTTTCAAAAACTAGCGTAATCATGTCTAATATTTGCAAATTTAGTTTGTAGTTATTTACCGTTTGGTCAGACGGGAGAACCATGTAAAATTAGTGTGGCATTCAACGTGTTAATGAATATTTTGGTAGCCGCTACGATATTATTTATAAAGTAGAATGCCAATGAAAAATAAATAGCAAATTTTTCTTTTTTGGAAAAAATACAAAATTTTTTAAATAACTATGTAACTACGAAAAAGTAAACTGTGAAATGGATATGCATTTATAAAATATTTCATTCCACACTTCAATTGCGCTTTTCAAGCCAAAATAAAATAACTAGATTGTTTATATGTTTCTCTACTAGCAATTTTCAACGTTTATCGCGGTTCTTCTTAGTTTTTATTTCAACGAAAACCATAACTCGGCATATTTCATTCATTTTTATCTTATCTTTATACACCAAAAACAAATTCATAATGGGGCTTTATTCACCTCCAGGACTGTGAATTCAACTGTTGAATGTAAAACATAATTTAAGGTTATTAATGATAAAATGCTGAAAATGCTCTAATTAAATATTTTCAAAATAAAGTAGTATTTTATTGGTTAATTAATACGAACACAGTTGTCTGTATATACTTTGTTTATAAAGTCGGAGTTTCGTTGAAAGAATGTTTAAAAAATTGGGTACAAGTATAGTATATTAATCAATTTTGCAAGTCTCTGCAATTTTTTTTTTTTTTTTTTAGTTTCGTGAGTAAACATTGAAGATTTATAACAACTCGCCTAAAAAGGACATTTAGAAAATTTCACGCCAACAAAAATTCATAAAATACACCATACAAAGTGAACAAAAATCAATAAAATGAGGGAAACAAGAGGTCAGCACAGTAAAAATTAATTTCAAAAAAATATATGAATAAGAAATTGCGAAAAAAGGGAAAAAAAGATTGTATTTTCACGCATTAGGACTCAAACTTAATAGTTTGAAGGCTTGCCTCAAATTTGCTAACTAATTAATTCTGACAATATTTTAAGTTACGCACAAAACGTATTTTTTCTGAATGAACAAGCTTTTTCTTCGGCGAATTTGGATTCTTGAAATCTAAAAATAAGAAGGTAGAATCTAATATGAAGGTAGAAATCTAAAAAAATATAGTCCCAATAGTTGGAGAGAGGTTGAAAGTTCAAAGAAGTCGAATTTTTAAACTTTCATTTCTAAAGAACTGTTCGAGTATTATTTCAAACTTTGAATTTAATAATTTAAAATTACGTAGATTAGATTGGCGTAATACTTCATAATTCAAATTTTTTTCGAAATTATAACATGAGCCGTGGTTTAGGGGATAGAGCGTTCACCTTCCAATGGGGTGAACCGGGTTCGAATCCCAGCAAAGGCTGGGATACGAATTCCGCATCCAGATTGCACCGACCACAGTGCCGACGTAAAATATCCTCAGTGGTAGACAGATCATGAGTTAAAGTCCTCTTGCCGTCAGGCTAACAATGAGAGGTTTTTGTGGGTTTCCTCTCCATGTAACGCAAATGCGGGTTAGTTCCATCAAAAAGTCCTCCACGAAGGCAAATTTCTCCCCATACTTGATCCAGGAATTCCCTTGTCTTCTGAATTGGGTTCAAAATTACAAGGCTACGGAGTTGAACATTAGTAGAACAAAAAAGTCGACTGCTCTTCGGCCTGACTTGCAGATATTTTGATGGCTATGATTAAGTATCCCAATTCGTCGAAAATATTCAGAAAAAGTATGTTTTTGAGACTAATATAGTTCAATATATAACCTAAAATATCATTAGTTTTGGCTGATTAACATATTAAAAGAGTAAAAATGGTATTTGATCAGCTATACCAGTTTTGTTTTAAAAATCATGACTAATGATTGATGGTGTAAGATTCGAATGCTTATTTTTAAAGAATTAATTTATTGGTCTACAGACACAAAATGAGTATCATTTATTCAAGGTCGGAAATATTCATGAAGCATTTTATTAAAATAATAAACCCTGTTCTCAGCGTTTTTCTATTTTTTTTCATTCTTTTATAGAATTAATTTTCTTCCAAACTTTCTTTTTTTTTTTCAAATATTTTGAGTAACCGCAAAATTTAAGCTTTAATTTCCAATTTTTTTTTTTTCGGAAATGGAACCCTAATTGATTAACCCCCTTTCGATGGAACCTCAACTTCATATAAATAAAGACAATTGCGAACGTATTTACCGAAAAAAAACTTTATTTAAAAAGAAAAAAACAATTAATAAGAAAAATGAATTTTTTTCATAGCTTTATCATACACTGTATTATATAGTATAAATAATGATACTAATCTCAAGCCAATTTCTATGTCCTGCAGTTCAATTCGAAGTCACTGTATCTAACCTAGTTAAAATTTGTTTCTGGTGCTACGTGGCTGACAATTAATAAAGTAAGCAGAAATATGGTTTTCTTTGAAATAAAAACTTAAACTAACTGCTGCAAACATTGAAGATAAAGAAAACACATTTTTTTATAAACAAATTTGGAAATTTCATTTTTATTTGAAAAGCACGATGGCAAATAATAATAAAAGTTTCATAAATGCATGATCTTTTCAGAATTCTTACAATATTTTGTTATTAGAGAAATAATATCTAATAAAAAAATTATCATTTTCTTTTTCAATGGCATTTTACTTTAAATAATTTAATAAGGGTATCTGAAATATGAAATAAAAAGAGGATAAGATCTCACTATAACTAAAGGTTTCAAAAGTTACTGGTTAAGACAAATATCCTAACTTTCGCAACTCCTTGAACTCTTCAACGGAACCTTAGGGTTCCGTAAAACACTATTTGAAAGTCGCTGATTAAGCATTTTATTTAAAATGATTTTGAAATCCCTGAAACTAACATAGTGTCAAGGAAACTGGAAGGCACATGCTCGCCGAAAATATTACTAGAAAATATATACAAGATAAAACGAGATTAATATAAACAAAAGCGATTACGAAACAGATAATATTTACAAACTATATACATATATACACAAAACTGAAAACGTAGGATCAAAATTTAATTATCAAATGAAAAGCAGTAATTAGTCTGAAGGCTATTTACTAAGTCAGTGGCTCTGTTATCCTTCGAAAAAAAAAAACTTTAAGTTGTCTACTTGTTGACAAGACAGTGAGAAAATTATTTTTATTTTGCAGATAATTAAATTTTATAATAGATATTTACTACCACTTTACTTTATAGATTAGTACAAACTTACTCTTAGAAATCAAGAACCCTTCATAAAATATGGGTATGCCAAGCATAATAAATTTACTTTTGCTTCCACTTTAATTTCAAAACGTTTAATTTTTATTCGTTCTTTTCATATTATTCTTAATTTTTATTACCCCCAGGCCTTGTAAATTTTAAAAAGTGGTAACGAAAATTAAACAAATGTCGATAATTTTATTTCTGTGTAACCACCACTAAAAATTGTTTTCCAAAGAAAGTTTATACGCATGAAAATTCCAGCTTCTAAACCACTTAACCCAGTGGTCGGCAACCTGTGGCTCGCGAGCCACAGGTGGCTCTTTTGATGTAAAGTTGCGGCTCTCCAGTTCCATACGAAAAAATTANGATACCACAATGATTTAGTTATTTCTGATTAGATCTAGAATTCGAAGGAACAAGTATTTTTTGATCTATCAAAGAGTTTTTGAATGCCTTAACAGTAGAAAAACCAATTAATTTCGATAATATATTATACCACTTTTTCCATAAAACCACTTTTTGTATCATTTCAATTTAAAAATTCGGGACAAAACGGGTTAACGACAAAGTGGTATATTCAAATAAGAAATATCTTTTAGCATTAACCTCAATTTACTACCATTACTAAAATTTTTCAAGGACTGTGGGGACCATGTATTCTATTAGTCATAATTTATATTAGTTCTATTTATATATTAGTCCTAATTTATATTAGCTCTATTTATATTAGTCTTACTACATATTAGTTCTATTTATATTAGTTCTATTTATATTAGTCCTAATTCTTATTAGTTCTATTTATATTAGTCTTACTACATATTAGTTCAATTTATATCAATCTTAATTCATATTAGTTCGATTATAACATTTATAATTCATGTTAGTTCGATTCATATTAGTCCTTATTCACATTAGTTCCATTTATACTATTCCTTATTCACATTAGTTCCATTTATATTATTCCTTATTCATATTAGTCTTTATTCATATTAGTTCTATTTATTATTAGTCCTAATTTATAAATAAAAATCCCGTAAAATCAGAAGAGAATAAAATAACACAATCCTAGTTATTCCACTTTTAAATAAATCGATAACAAAATAGTTTGTCTACCATTTTTTTTCAAGATTATCACCAGTCATTACCTTGTTGAGCTTGGATGAACCGCATCGAATTATCTTTAAGACAGCTGTTCTCAAATGGTGTTCCGAGAATTAGAACTTTTCTTAGCCGGTAACTATTTTTCTTTTTTTAAACTTTTAAATATGTTTTGATCCAATCAATAATACATTGTTTATCTTATATTTCGGTTGCGTTTGTGAAATTATTTAAAGCAAAATGCTAATGAAAAAGAAATGGCAACATTTCTAAAAACATAATTTTCCTAATAACATTAAAAAGAATAAACCATGAAAAAGAACATGCATATAAAAAATTACTTTAATATGTACTATCGCACTTTTCAAAACAAAATAAAATTACTAAATTCGTTAATAAATTGATATGTTTTCTTGATAACCATTTTCAACCTTTATAGTAGTTTTTTTTAACTTCCATTTCAACATAATTCTGCTTATTTTATTATTTTTAGCCTATATTATACCAAAAAACAAATTCATAGCTAGACCAGATAGAGATCTAGAAATGCTAATTCAACTATCGGATATAAAACCTAATTTAAGTTTATTAATGATGAAGCGATGAAAAATGTTATAATTAAATATTTTAAAAATAAAGTAGTATTTTATTGGTTAATACGAACACAGTTGTCTGTATAAACTTTGTTTATAAGATCGGAGATTTACCGAAACATGGATGATTATTTAGGGCTCCATAGCTGGGAAAAAAATTGGAAACCGCTGATCTAAGAAATAGCAAGATAAAAAAAACAGTGGGATGCAGTTATGGTAAAGTTCAGTTCTTTAAATTAATATTAATAATCTTAAAAAATATGTAACCTGTCGCATTGAAATTTAAAGTTTCAGCCTTCAAAATTAACTTAACTATCACGTTGTGGAGATTCTAATAAATTTTTCATTATTCCCTTCATCAGTTATTATTTAATAACTTTTTTAATAACTTAATTTATTGATAAAGAGTTAGTAAATTAAGTAAATAAATAAAAAATTTAAGAAAGAAACCCTATGAGCTATCGTGAAAATGACTTATATATGTCACATCTAACTTCCTCTAAATTTTTGCCACCTCTTACTTGAATGGCGTCAAAAATTTGGATGAGGGTTAAAGTTAATAAGAAAAACTTAACCCATTTGTATTTGTGTGTAGATACTACAGATAGATGGGTTAAAGTTTTTTCATAGGCTGCACATAGATACTGTACTAGTTGACGAAAATTGCACCAATTTATTATTATTTTAATGTTGCATAAATTTTGTCAGCTTTTTATATATATATAAAAAAAATATTAACTTAATTTATCTTTGCTATTTAAGATAAAACAGAATTTTTTTTAAAAAAAGTTTGTTTTTTATAAATTGCTACTTAACTTATCCTTTTTAATTTTTCAGTAGGTTAAATTAAGTGGTTTATTGGTTATTCATAAAAATAAATTTTAAACCTCGATATTGCAACTCAATTGATTGCTTTTAATTTTTAAAATATAATTAATTATAAATTTTCAAAATATTATTAATTAATTATACTTAATAATTAGAAAACTATTCTACTGATCAGTGGTCAGTTATAGCATTTCTTAGCTCTTTAGGCCTGATATATTTTGAGGAAGAACAGTCGAGAATTTATTTTAAAGTGGTAGTTAAATTATGAAAAATATACATGATTTGAGTTATTCATTTCCGCCAAAAAAAATCTTATAATTTATAATGACATGAAAACTTCATAACTGCTTTTATAAAGCTGTCTCGATTAAAAAACTGTTAATATTAATAATGTAAGGCATTTCTTTCGAAGCATTTCTCAAAATATAGCAAACGATACGAGGTTTATTTCTAAATGGAAGAAAATATATTTTAAGAAACTAACGTGAAATAAAATAATTTTCAGAACATTATGAAATATTTATAAAAATATTCTCGAAATATGATAAACCATACGAGGTTTATTTCTACATGAAAAAATAAATATTTTAAGAGATAAACACTAAATAAAATAATTTTCAGAATATTATGAAATATTTATAAAAATATTCTCGAAATACGATAAGCGATACGAGGTTTATTTTTAAATGGAAGATAAAATACTTTAAGAAACAAAGGTGAAATAAAATAATTTTCTGAATATTATAAAATATTTTATAAAAATATTCTTGTAATATGATAAACCATAGGAAGTTTTTTTCTAAAAAGAAGAAAAAATATTTTAAAAAACAAACAAAAAATAAAATAATTTTCAGAATATTATAAAATATTCATAATGATTCTATATCTATAAAAAAAAAATAATAAATTGCACATAGTATGCTTTTTGAGGAGAAAATGGCGACTGGCAGACAATTTTTTTATCGCCATTTGTTACATTTAGTCACCCTGGGGCTGATAGTGACCGTTAATTTTGCCCTATAATAAATTTTAATTGAAATAAATTAAAAACAATCATTAAATAATTCTAAAATAACATGCCTGTAAATGTAATAACGATAACAAGTATGAAAAAGGAGCTCAAATTATACCTGACTTACTGATAATAATGCTGACTACTAGTTTTTAATATTAAAATTTAGTTTTCTTAATCAGAAATTATTTTTTTATCATATGACATAATTGTGAACCATTTTAAAACCAGTGAGTATTATGTATTAGCAATATTAAAAAAAATTTGAATATTTAGTATACAATTAAGACAAAAAATGCATGAAAATAAGTAATGTAACAACGATATACATTACATACGTAATAGTGTTACTTTATGAAATAAAATTATATAAATCAAGCTCATTTCGAAATGCCTACTTTACGATATAGAAAATAAGTATTTTAGTACTAGTCAGTTTACCTTTTCAATTCCTTAGTAATTGTGTAATAACGTTTAGAAAATTTTCAAGTTTCATTGTTAGCGAAAAATAATGTACCGGATGGCTTGCTAAAACCATTAGCTGTCATTAACCCTTAAATCGTAAAATTTTGATCCGTACGTTAATAATTCAAATACGTTTTATTCTAATCTCCGTAAGTATCAAATTTCATGATTTTGATCTTGCAATCCAGTAACACAACTTGGTAGATTATTATAGTTGCATAGTAACAAGCCCTCTTTATTTTCAAATAATAAACATAATACTATTTACAATATTATTTAAGAGAAACCCAGGTAATACTCATAAAGTATTCATATATGTTGGTAAACATTTGTTTTCAAGTGAATTAAGATTTAACGCTAATCATAAAAAAACATTTTATTATTCATTTAAATACTCGTAGAATGAAAGATTCTTCCGTAATTTATTAATTATATTTTTAAAACTTACATTGTTTATAGAAGTAAAATTTGTTTAGAATAAAATGACTGCTCACATAGCTTTCAATGTGGTTAAATCGTGATGCCAAATCCAAATATATTATTCTGCACGGATGTTGATGCGGGTAAATATTTATGTCAATCATAATTCATAAATAATCTTTTGATATTATTAATGAAAAAAATAATGCTCTTAAATTAAGATTTTCCTTTCAATTTTTCAAAAAATCTTATGCTATTTAACTACTTATTAACACGGAAAATGACACCATGTCCAAAACCACATGCAACGGTACAAGAAGTGACCTTGTTCTTTCTTCTTTGTGTAGCCGTTCTTGGTGAAGAATGTGACTAGCTAGTTGGCGATCGGCAATATTTGGTTATCATTTTACAAAACTTACTCGTTAAGTAGCCATTATCATCTCAATTTGGAATATCTTTGTGTTTTCTGCATCTTTTTGGCCTTTTATCGAATTTGCTTCCATATTTTGAATCGTTTATGATGTCACAAAGGAAGCTTTGCTTATATCGAATGTCCATAAGCTAAGCCTAAATTTCTGTAGGCAGTTCAGCATCTTATTGTGTTAAGTGTATTTTGTTATGCTTTGCTATTTTGGAAACAAATTCATTGCTGGTTGAGTTGCTGTGGCTTATTGCAGTTATAAAACTATCTGGAAATAATATCTTTTATGAAATAACACGTGTTGTACGCGCATTCGCTTCGTTACATGCGCGCCAGAATACAATTGGATACTCGTGTGGGCAACCTTGTGTGGCCTTCAGCCTTCATTTTGCAACGTACAAGTGCAACCTTAACTTAATGTGAATGTAATTAATATATGGTATGTTTTTAAATAAAGTAAATTATGTTCTTTGTTTAATCTGTCAAGTGCAGTTAAAATTGATTTGATTCCATAATTCCAATCTGCTATCGTTGTTATTAGTAATTCGTTTTAGTGCCACAAAATTTAACCTCTTCAGAATGCGTGGCTTCATAACGTTATTAATTGCTAGTAGTTAAAATTATTTGAAGTTTTAATTAATTAGCTTGATTAAATATTAATTGTGATCGCAATATGTCAATCGAACGTGATCGCTTTGTTAGCTTTCTATTTTATCTAATTAATTAAAAATATTTTTAACATTTTTCTAATTATTAAGACAAAGAATGTATATTTTGTTCTTAGAAGATTGTTTTCACTAGTTTTCCAGTCAAATTGTAAAGGGCTTTGTCTAACATATGATTCTAAACAGAACACTTTAGGATGAGGTTGAAAGTTATTTTTACTTATTTACTTTACCAACTCATTTATTAATTGAATGAAAAGTAAAATAACCTTACTCAAAATTTTACATATTAACCTATTTATGGATTTAAAACTAATTTTGCCATTCTAAAACTTAGTTCATCCACACTCTTTACAGAATTATTACTACAATGACAGTATTAAAATCTAATTGTAGTGAAAATTATTCATTAGGAATCAATTAACTTCTAAAGCATAAATTAATTAATTTCCTCTAACACATCTTGCTTTATAATGTAAAATGTATTTTCTTTGTTAAAGTTAAGAATACAGAAATTAGAATGCAACATTTTATGTCATTTAGCTTAAAGAACTTTTCTAAACTATTGCATTTAACTTAATTAAAAAAAAACATTAAATATCTTTCAATTTTAAGCAAATTGTTTAGATTTATGTAATTAGCTGATTTAAAAGGAAGAAAAAAACATAAAATCTATTATTGATATAGCAAGGTTATTAGAACAATATCTAAATAAACTATCAATAGCAACTAACAATTTAAATTCACTTAGATTTGAGTCAAAAGTTATTTTTATTTATAAGAATAGAGCAAACACATGCTCTAGCTGTTTAAACTCAATTGGTATCTGTAAAATGAAAAGCTAGAGATAATTTTTAAACAAAAGGAAATAATTTAGATTGTTGCTAATTTAGAGCTAACATAGTTTTAGTACAGTTCAGTTTAGGTTACCTCACAGTGGAATTTTTGATTTATACATTCTGTAAATTATATTAGGACCTCAATTACAGTATTTCTTATTAAGAATTTTCTCTCCATATGTTATAATGTCTTAGCACAGAAGTTATCTTAATGTAAAATGTATTTTCTTAAGCTTGACTAAGTAAACTTTTCATCTTAGTGCTATATGTATCTTCATATGTTTTTGTTTCAGTAAGAAAATTTTTATGTTTTATTAAAAAAAAAAAAATTCACTCTTGTGAAATACCTATGATTTTTTAGTAAATATTTGTAATCAGATTAATACTCTTAAGTTCACAAAGATTTCTTGCCTTAATTAAAGAAAATAAAGGAAAAAATGATTAATATTAAATTTTTTTATTAAACCATTGTTTTATTGTTAAAATGAATATTTGCTAATGCTTTGTTTCATTTGCATTTTAGAATATCAGGGTTCTTAACTATTTCATGCTAAATCTGAAGAGGAGTTAAAGGTAAGAAAGAAATTTGATGTTTAAATTTTTTCATGTTATGTCTGTTAAACTAGAACAAATTATTATGGAAAAGTTGTTAGCCAAATTGAACATTGACTGCTAAAAAGTTATAGTTTATTGGCCCTTTTTTTTGTTTTATTTATTAAAGATAAATATACTATTACTTCTGTGTGCAAAATGGAGAAAATTAAATATTTCTTTTGTAAAATTTCTTAAAACAAGTAACGAAAATAAATAATAAAAAAATTACTCAGGGTATAGAGGTGGGTAAAATAATAGAGATATTATACAAATATTCTTTCTTAGTTATAAATGTTTTTTTTCTTCCTATAAAATTATTAAACCTGCATTAAATTTTGTCAAATTCAATTACACGAATCAAGTGCTAAGCACAATTTTTATGATAAAACACGCTGTGCAATAAAATGGCCGTTCATAATTGTCACTTTTTTTTCTTGTCTATAAGTTTGATCTTCATATCATTTGTCACACTTTATTGCATAAAGACATTCCCTACTAGTAATAAGATACTTGTTATAGATCACCCATCAAATTTTTTTTGAACTCTTAATTATGTGTTTCAATGTCACTAGTTAGAATAACTATCATATGACTTATTTTGATTAAAAAAAATCAATACATAATATATTTAATCTGCTAATTTTGAATGCTGTTATTTTAACCAAAATGTGTGTTTTCAAACATCTCGTTATCATGCCCATCTCTTTCCTTTCAATTTCATCAATTCCTTCTAATGTCTGACATCATGGAGTTTTGGTCTGTCTATAAATGATGTCTTCCTTTTTTTCAATATTTTTGTCCGAGCCGTGGTGTTTTAAGGGTTAGAGTGCACGCTCTACATTTGTGAATGGTCCCTAAGTAAAAATTTTACTTAGTTTTACCTTACCTGTTTCTAATTAATACGTTATTTGATATTACTATAAAAAATAGATGCAAAAAATTAAAATAAATATATGTTTTGCTATCATGAGAACTCCAAACACAATGTTTGTATACTGGATATAACTGTGGATACGAGTACAAGTCATTTTGAATAGGTATGTGAGGTTAGTGTTAGTCCATAAATTATATCCTTTTTTTTCTCAATATTTTTGACCTAAAGGCCAAGATAGCCTGGTTGGTAGGGCACTGGGCCCATGTCCAAGAGTTTGTGGATTCGATCCCACACAGGCCGAAGACTCCCCTTGTAGTAAATGGTGACTGATGCACGTTAAATCTGTCGTCGCAAAGTCCTCCATGTTCCTATAACAAATCAAAACCTCTGGGGGTACTGAAACAAAAATTTCCTTGTCTTCTGAATTGATTCANCTACTGAGTTGAACATTAGTAGTCGTAAACCCGAAATTGGGTCGGCTTTTCAACAACGGATATATATAAAATATTTTTGACCGGGCCAGGGTGGCTCAGGGTTTAGAGTGCTTGCCTCCCAATGAGGGGAAGCTGGTTTGAATGCCAGCAATGGCTCATCGATACAAGTTCTGCACCCAGCTCGCATTGACCACAATCACGTAAAATATCCCCAGTGGTAGATGGATCATGGGTTAGAGCTCCTTTGTCGTCAGGCTAACAGTAGGAGGTTTTTGCTGTTTTCCTCACCATGTAATGCAAATGCAGGTTAGTTCCATAAAAGTCCTCTACGAAAGCAAATTTCACCCAATACTTGATCCAGGAGTTGCCTTGTCTTCTGGATTGAGTTAAAAATTAGAGGGCTATAGAGTTTAACTTAAGTAGTAACTCAAAACTTAAACTCAAAATTTGGGTCGGCTGTTCAACGACGGTTCTATAAATAAGATATTTTTGACCATGCCTCCTCTGTGTCACAAAGTATTTCTGACTTTTCTTGTCATGTGTCACACTAAATTATATAAATGTAAACTTGCAGTTCTGATGGGATTAATAGTTCATGCTTCAAATTTTATTTTTAAAATTTAATTATGTGTTTTAATACAATCATAGTGAACATAATAATGAAGATCATACATGTACTCTTTTGATTTAAAAAAAATAATTAGGAAAATTAGTAATATAAAAATATTTAATTTGCTGGCTTTTAATGTATTTTTTCTAACCAAAATATGTGTTGTCTCACTTGTTACCCTTTCCCATACATTGTTTCAAACTGTCCTAAAATGTTAAACCCCTTCAAATCCTGACATCATTTGCAGACGGCCCCTTAGTCATTTTGCATAAGTTAGGTGATTTGTGAGTGATTTGCCTTCATTTGCAATTTTAATGCTACTTACCAATACTAGCAAACCTTCTTGGTGAAACTAAGCGAATTTAAGATAGAGGGTGAGTTACTTATTCTTCGAGGGGGGAAGACATCTGTGGCCAAGAATAAGACTTAGCCACATACACGCTGCAGCCGTTTATTGGGCAAGTTTGTTAATTTATTCATCCACAGATCGTAATTTTTACCTGAACCAGAGAACGATTTATCTCAATCAGTAACCCATATTGATTTGTTATGGGAACATGGAGGTCTTTGTTATCTGACAGATTTAACATACTCCAGTCACCATTTACTACACGGGGAGGGTATGGCCTGCGGGGATCGATCTTATGACCTCTTCGACACAATTTTTAAGAATGCATAATCTGCAGTCCACAAGCCAAAACCTGTTATCAATTTGCCTTCTGAATTGTCTAAAATATTGTCTATTTTTTTTTATCTGCTACACTCTGTTACTAATCTAATACTGTATCTGCAACAAATTTTGTTTCCTGAATAATAATGTTTTTTTTTCTTCATGTATTTATTGAGATTTTTTTTCTTCATAACCTTGTAAAAAAATCTGATACATTTATTTTTTTATGTCTATTTATTCTAATTTCCATTATCTGATCTCCAGTAATGAAAAATTAGTTAAACGTGTATTAGTCATTAATATTTCTTTCAAATAGAATCAAAATACATTCTTCATTTCTATGATTGTAGTTAAATAATTGATGTTGATCCACAATATATTTTTTGGTATTTATGCTATATTTTTTGGTTTTTATGCACCCATATTGAAAAATGTTTTAGCATCTCTGCAATGTTGATTAATTTTGATAACAAATTGTTTATTTAATAAAGAGCTTTCCGAGATTGTGGCTAAATAATTGCTGTTAATCTTCAATATGGTATTTTGTCTCTTTATCCTGTTGTTGCTTATGCTCACTGTCTGACGAAATCAGACAAGACCCACGAGTTCGTTGACTGAAAGGAAGTCGAAGACTAGGAGAGGATTGCTAAAGAGATCCTCCTTAGAGAGTCCCATGCAATCCGAGAGGTTCTCAGAAGAAGCCTGATGAGTTTGGCACTTGGTGCAGGTGACGAAGGTCTCTTTATCCTAAACTGGTTTACCATCAGTGCACGTTTCTTTTGTTATTCGGTAAAGTTGGAATTTCATTTGGAAAATTAAGAATTTTTCCCACCACCCAAAAATATCTTGTTACACCCCTAAAGACACTCAACCTCTGATCTATATATTGTTAGTATAACTTAAGATACTTGGATCATGTAGATCTGCAAGAGGTCCGGTCTGTAAAATCTATTTATAAATTCAGTTTTATAAACAATGCATTTAGTAGATTGTACAGGGTTCCCACAGGTCAGGGAGAACAGGGAAAACCTGGAATTGTCAGGGAATTTTATTTCAAGTCTAAAAATCAGGGAAAGCTGCAATTTTTTTTTACAAAAACCTGGAATGTTCCTATATTATACCTGGAAAATAACCAGCCTTAAAATTGTCCGTAACAGTAATCAGTCATTGAGATTCTAGTTAAATAATTCTAACATCAATTACAATTATTTGTTGTAAAAATTTCATGATCTAGTCCAACTGAAATTCAATGGTATTTTTTTACACACAAAAACTATTTCACATTACAAGTGTAAAAATCAAAGTTTTCTGGTGAAAATATGGTCTTGATTTTTATTGAAATTTATCTGGTGTATCTGGGAAAGTCAGATTTTTTTTTTCTTTCTGAAATTGAGTGGGAACCCTGATTGTATATATGGGATATTTTTTCATTCTTGCATTGTTAGCTAAAGAATTTTTTTCTATCATAAAAAAAAATAAAAAATAGGTTTTCTCTCGGGTTAGGTGGTACACTGGCAACTTAGAGTCAAAATAACTTAATTAAATGTATAAAAGTTATACTAGGCTTTGGTGCCTTGGGTAAAATTTTAGAAACCTTAAAAGTTTCTGAAGTTTAAAATTAGTTTTTAAATCTTTAGGGAACTATATATTAAGGGATCATTCCTGTTGCTGCGATTTTACCGGTCAAGTCAATAATTTAAATCTTGCAATGCCAAATAAAAGAAATATTATTGAAAGACTGCTTGGTTGAACGATATTTTTAATATAATTGATACTTAAAAATAACTACAAATCTGTAATAATGAAGAATGTTTATTCTATTTATTCCAATGATTTTTGTACTTTCAAATTATTCTTTATGGACGATTTGATTTTGTGACCTTGAGCTCATAAAACCATTTAATTCTATATCAGTACATTTGATCTTCAATACATACAGCAAATCCTAATTATTTTTTTCATAATTTTTAAGTTATTTTAATCAAAGTCTCTGCCAATATCCTACTACTAAACTGAAAAAATGTGTTTTGCAGTGTATGTCTGTTATTATAATCTATTGCTTCAGTAATTCAAAGAATTTTTTCCCCCTAGAGATTTAGTACTAATTCTGCCACTAACTTTGTTTTAACTTTTTCTTCACTTTTGCAGTAAAAATGTTAGTAGAAGAAATTTCTAAGGTTGCTTGAAACAATAAGTTAGTGGAGATTTTTATAAATTAAATTAAAAGAAGTGGGTCAATAGTTTTTGTGTTAACTCCATGGTTTTTTCTAGTTAGATTCTATTTTTAATATTTCTAGTTTTAACAATTTATGTAATTAATTAGAAACTTCTAATTTTAATATTGAAATTCCTCTAATTGTGTTTTAGTTATTGTTCCACTAGGATGATATGTACTTACTTGATTTTCCATATAAAGGGGCTTGAGTACTGAAACTTTTGGAGTAAAGATCTGATAGTGCTTGGTTAATTTATCTCCATATTGTCCATAGGCCAACCCTTTGTCTTTTAGTTGATGTTATGCTAAGAGAGGTTCTATTATTACCACCTGAGACCAATCAGGTGGACACCTAATAGTACAATACACCACATTCCAATGAAATGACATGAGATAAAGAAAATAATGATAGTTAAAACCAGAGTAATCTATAAACGCTTTCTCTTTTAATTAGCTAGAATTCGGTAATTTTTTTTTATTCGGTTAAAGACTGAACCCATTCTGGACAATACACGATATTATCTGATCAGTGACCCTTAACCTTAAAAAAACCCATCTCTTTTAAGAATAGATCTTAAATTAAAACAGGGGTTCCATACTCTATGCCGGTGAGCATTATAACACTTACTGGCTGTTTAATGTGTGTTTATGCCTCTGTTTTTCATTCTGAGGTCTATGCTATTATCTTGTGCCCCAAGATATGCTTAGACAGAGGATATCAAAATATGCCTATCCACATCTATTCTGACAGTCAGGCTGCTCTCCTATCACTATCAAGGTGTAAATTCACCTCTTTACTAGTGTGGTAGTGCTTCTCGGTCCTTTGTGACCTCTCTACTGGTAACAAGGTATACTAAATTGGGTACCTGGACATATGGGTATTCTTGGAAATGAGCTAGCTGGTGAAGCAGCACTGGCTGGCTCTAGTTTGATTTTCTGGGGTCCTGAACCAGCCTCGTAAATTTCCCCCACATCATTCAGGAAATCTATATTCAAGCTCTACGGCAAAATTGCCCATGAGCACTGGCACAACAATGGTCAGAGACAAGCTGAATCGCGACTGTCGCAGTGTACGTCAAAAGGAGCTTCTTAAGCTAAGCAGGAACAGTTTGAGGAAGATCAATGGTCTCTCACTGGACACTGCATCCTCAGGAGACACCTATACATTATGGGTATTGAATCTAATCCTCTTTGTAGAAGTTGTTATCTTGAAGATGAGACTTCACGACATATACTTTGTGATTGTGAGGTCTATTCTGCTGAAAGATTTGAGCATTTAGGGCAACACTGCATTAAGACCTGGGAACTGTAAGATGTTCGTGTTAGGTGCTTGCTGAATTTCTTTTCAGCCATATGGCTTTCTTGTTAATCATGATTTAGGTTTTGGGTACAATAGACCTCTGGTCGATGTGCCCATCTAAGTAAGGTATCTGGTAATATACTACATATCAGGAACCTGTAAATACTTTAATTACTAGAATATTTATGTTCTAACAAAGCTATGTATTGCTTTATCAATTTAACTTCAGGCTTTATCTAGGATAGGTTAAACCTAGCTTTAGCAGTCTTTGACTGACAAGGATTGGTGATTCTTCCACTTTTATCAGTTAAACTTTGATGTAATCTTGCTTTTTAAGTAAAACACATATTTATTAGAAGTAAATACTTCTTTTTTAGCTGGGTAAAAACTAAAGATACCTTTTTGTGAGAATTTAAGTGTGATTTCGAAAAACTTTGTATTTAAGAGACTAGTAAGTTTATTGAAATCATGTTGTAACAAACTTATTTTTACTTTATTCTGTAGATTTGGACTAAGTTTAAAATTAAAAAAAAACTATCTAACTAAATGATGGTTCTTTTGTCAGCCAATCTGTTTACTTTTGGCCCACCAACTTTTTGAATTTTCACTAGATTTGTTTAAAAATTTAACTGTGTATTAGTTTCCGATACATATAGGATTTCTTTTTTGCACTAGTTACATATTCTCTCTTTTCTTACACTTCACTCCGTAGGAAGCACAGGGCCTTTGTCCTGACTCCCCATCTTATTCTCTTGGTGGCAAAGCACTATATTGCTCTCCATGTTATTATATTGTCTTTAATTCATTCATAATAGTGTGTGCCATGTCATTTTAGGTCTACCCCTCTTTTGTTTATTTTGGGTGTCCAGTCTAGCGCTTGTTTTACTTTGAATTTTTCATGTTTTCCGATAGGGAGTACTATCCATTGCATTTGAATTTTCTGATTTCTAATTCTACTAGTTTTTGCTTACTGATTTTGAATAATTCATTGTTTGGTATTTTTTTAAAGCATTTTATATTAGGACTTCTTTTACATATTGGCAGCATTAATAACATATAACAGTGATTCTTTAGCATCGAAAGTTACAATGAGATTGATAAATTTTCTTTTTCTTAAGATTTTACCTATGTCTTACTACTCAAAGTGAAGTAGCTTGCAAGCTTTTATTTCTATTTTTTTTGCCTACATTATTGAAAAAATGAAAAATTATTAAAGATATTTTTAACATATTTTTAAAGTAATTTTAGCACTATAAAATAAAGTTGTAATGTACAGACTTAAGTGTACTTACAAATGTGCAAAATGCACAGTAAAGTTTAACAAACCAGATATAAGAAAGTTGGTTGCAAATCTTTGCTGTAAATTACATTAAAAAATACTTTACCTACCTTTTACAATACCAGTCTTCTAAACATTTGAATGATTAAAAAAGAAAAAAAAAACTATTGCACCAAAATATTAAAAAAAGGCAGCTTCAAATTGTTCTTGAATTCCAGCCACAAAATCACATGGATGTGATTGTCCTGTAAAACTGAAAAAGCTTGCAATTCAACATCCCCATGTGGTAGTGTTTACGATACACTTGATGGCCCTGATTTTCTTCACGTTAATTTTTTCATATGGATAAAACATTTTATAGGTAGTGTCTTAATGATCTTAAATTTGTGCATTACACTTTTTTTTTGTGAATGTTTTTAGCGCAATAAAAATTACCAGGCATCCTTTTTAACTTTCATAACTAGAACCTACACTTATATTTAGGACAAAAAAGCAACTCCAATTATTGCTGCATTGAGTTTTTCAGTATTTCCAACAGACATCTATTAAGTTGCTATGCAAATGTTCCTGCCATTTTTTTTAATCTAGTTTTTTTTTATGTGTGATATTGCCAAATATGTTAATTACTATATGGATGTGGACATTACAGATTTATAATTAAGTTATAAATGCATTTATTGGGCATGTGTAGTTTTTACAATGCTACAAGCTTTTCTTTTTTTTTTTTTACTGTTAAAAGAATTAACTATCAGCGCAATAACTTGATTTTAATTTTTCAATGCATTGAAGGAAATAACTAAAAAAATTGTCCAGCTAATTTTTCTTAGTTATGATCATAAATCTTATTTAATTTGACTTGTTTATTTTCTATCATATAATCTTTCTCATTTTTTCTTACCTCTCAGAAACTATATTTGGTAACAATTCTGAAAATAAGTCATTCTTGTATACCCAGTAGCAAAATTTTTAATGTATATCAGCCAGCGACTCCAGCAGTGCCAAATTAAGCCCACTATTAAAGTTATTATCATTAGAATGGCATAAAATTTTTTAACTAAAAATATTGAGGTTTAATAAGAACACACAGAAAAATTTCTGCAGTATTGAATTTCCCTGGAAATCAAATAAAATAAATCAAATAAAAAAACTAAAAAAAAAATGATAAAAAGAACCACTTAAAATATTTATTTTTTATGCAATTTTCCACAGTGCTGCTTCGTTCCAATGCTGCATAGTTTTAGCTGCTGGTTTTTTTAAAAGAATGTCTTGGCCTATCTATCTTTCATTGTCTGCATCAAAAAAGATCATTTTGCACAATTTATCCCTATATATAAAAAAAAACAATTATAATTCTGGTAATGGGGTTTGTAAAGTAAGTTGAGTAACTGGATATGTATTTTCAAGTATTTTTATTTGAACAAAGCAGGATTCTAAACAGATTGGAAATTTTTTTTTTTAAATTTTGCTTTGTGTTAATTTTCAAATATTTACTAAAATGCATTTCTCAATACCATTATGATTTAATAGGATTTAAAAGTTTCAACCAATTATAAAAAAAACCTTTTTTTTCTAATTTAAATTAAGCATAAATTAAAAATTAATAGAGTGTAACACAGTCAGAAATCTTTTTATTATACATATTTCAGAATTATAGTTCGTATTTCTAAAACTGAAACGAAACACAGTATTTTAATCATTAGCTATAGTCATACTCTGTAAAACTTTAAAATTGAATCAGTCGCATGATGTGTTTGGATGCCCTGGATGAACTCATCAATTGAATTTTAAGTTATAGTTTGTCTACGGTAAGAACTCCCCCGCCACTAAGCCTGAGGCCGTCTGCTCCTTTGGAAACAAGAATAGCGCGTTTCAGGAGAAAAGCGCAATTCTCTTTACTCTAGGGCTAACACAATAGTTCAAAGAAAAAGATTCCCTTTCGATCTCCGACTCGAGCCGAAACCTGGCCTAAACAATTACCCCACACCCCTACTTGAATAATTATACCTCGTTACCATAGTCATGTCAGACGAATGGCTGGGGGAGTACTTACTTTAGACAAACTATAGCTGTTCTTGAGTTCAATAATTATTGGGGGGAAATAACATTAAAATTAATAAATACAAATTTTGGAAAGAATTCTCTTAATCCATATTTTAAATGTCGATTTATAAAAAAATAAAAAATAATTCCAATAACATCTTTATTTTTTTTCTTAAATGCAAATAATATTTAAATTGCAGTGATCTAAATCTTCATCAAGAAATTTTGCCTGAGCTAAATATTTACTTGTTCAAATATTTGATTTCTGAATAAAAGTTTCGATAAATTGAAAGTTTGTTATTGTCGTTACTCGTCAATTAAGTGCCCCCTTTAAATAATTGCTAGTACTGTGGCCCACTTCGCCTTCTTCTATGGAAGCACGCCATTATTTGGCTGTAAAACACATTTTTCTAACTGACTGCCATGACAATTTATATGCCATTAAATTTATATGCCATGACAATAAATAGATCTTGGATACATGACTCCAAGTCCCTTTATTCATCTATCTATATTTCATTTTGGTTGCAGACTTTAATTTTGTTAAAATCAGCAGATATGAAATTTTGGTTGAATGTTTTCTACACGACCTGCTTCGCTTGCGTGAACTAAGACCCAATTGGTAATCAAACACGTTGTGATTTTCATACATTTTTAGGTCTATGAATAATTGTTAATGCATCGATAGTTTTCTTTTTTTCTTAAAATTTTTTTATGTGTCCTGCACTTTTGATGTAAATTATATTTTAGCGGTTAAAGGTTTCGTGTGTTTTTTAAACAAACGCTTCACTGACAATACGCGCGTTATGAAAATCTTTTTAAAAAAACGCTTCAGTACCGTATATTTTAATTATAAGTCGACTTTTAAAACCCCCAAAATTTTAAGAAAAAACAGGGGATCGACTTATACACCAATAATCAAGTCGGACATTCGTTAAGCTTGAACTATTTTCAATATATGCAGTTAATTTTAAATTTTCGTTATATTTTCTTCTAGAAACAATATTTTAAATTGCACTCAGAAAAAAGAAATAAGAAAAGTTACGAGAATTTATTTAAGAGTATTTCAAAAAATATAAGACAATTCAAACTTTTAAAACATAGTATTAAGCTATTAATTTAAAATATCCCAGAACATCATGTTCAATGATTTTAGCAGTGTTACCAAACGTATTTTACTGCAATGAATTTCTACTTCATCCTCATCTGCTTAGAAAACAAATATGCTTCATCACCATCCAAAAAATTATAAATTCCACACTTTTTAAAATATTTTTTAACCACATTTGAATCAGCATATTGAAACGAGTCAACTAACATTTGACACATGAATAATATTCGACATCGCAGATAGCGGTCGACTTACTGGAAATTTGCTATCTCGTAATTAAAAATAGGGAGTCGGCGTATACACCGAGATATATAATTTTTATTAATTAAGTTTTAAAACAGCGTGCAAAAGCGTACTAAAAGAAAGAGGTTGCAAATCGTTACAGCAGAGATGATTGTGCTCCGGAAAAAAATCCTGGATTTTTCGCTAACCGCGATCCGGAAATTTTCTAATATCCAAGATCCAGAAGTTTCAAGAAATCATCGATCACATTAATGTATAAAAATTCTTGTTTACTTTATTTAAAAACATTAGAACTAGAATTTATACTTGGCATCTCTTTCATTTGTAAATATTTTTTCTGGTAAAATTATAAATGTGATTAGGGATAAAAGTAAACTTATACGTAATTATTCATTTAAATTATGCTGCATATAATTTATTTAGAATTTCATGTTGTGAAAATGTCAATGATTTAAACTTATACAGACATTAATTTTTTGAAATGCGTCATTAATGATTTTATTCCAGAAAATTTCAGGATTTTTGAGTTCGGCTCACAATTACTAGTGTCCCTTGGCTCTAACGCTAATTGATCTTCACAAGGCATACACGATATATTCCAAACAAATCTCAGAATCGTAAAGGTGAAATTAAGGTGAATAGGATTAACGTTCAATATGAGACAAGTGCTATGTAAAATCTCTCAAATGTCCCATAACACATTTGATCGTTTCGGTATAAACATTCACTTTAAAAGGTGCTTTATTTTAGAACCACAAATAAATGTTATATTTGACTTTATCATGGTTTTTTGACTTGACAACTATTTTATTTGACTTTATTGGACATTTTTTACGTTGTTTTGACTATTATGCAATACATTTAATCTATTTTATCTTTAGGCAAAAAAAAAGGGGAAAAAAAAGAAAGATAGAAAGAAGAAAAAAAAGAGAGATTATCACGCGAACAGTGAGGGGAAATTTTTCGTTTTATTCGATCTAGCCTGAAACATTACATACGATACGCTACTTCGTTTGTCTATAAAGCAATAACTGATGTTTAAATAAGTATGATACAAAACTCGATTTTTTATGCATACTAACTTTTATCAATTTTAAATTATTAGTTCCGTGGATTTTGTTTGGACTTCTTTCTTAGCTTTAAAAAAAAAGGGGGGGGGGATACCTTGTCTTGGTAACTGACGCGACAATGATACTACGTTATTAGACTTATTTGTACTGTTTTTACACAAAATCTTATGAATTTCTAAACTGTTTTAATCTTATCGACTTGACTTGATTAAGCAAAAAATACTTCAGATACAATACCTCTCTTGTCTAGATAACAAAGTTTTAAGTTTTCTCCCCTATTGAAGCTCTGTCCCTAAGTAAATACGAGATGGACAACTAAATTTCACCTTGGAGAGCCTAAACTTCTGATATTCATGGCATATTGGACCAAAACTTCATAAACTATTACCTGTATTCCGAGGGGAATTATAAATCGAGTATGTCAATCTTCATCTATCAAAAGGTACCTCTTGATGGAATAAAGTTACATATTTAATTTTTGTTTATTGACCGGCAATCTATATTTACTTCACCGGATTTTTTTTTCCTTCTTTGAACAGTATATTTTTAAGCAAATCAACCGTTAATGTGGATCATCCATCAATATTGGCAAGTTCTTATCACGCCCGGGTCACCAATGAGGGGAAGTATAAATCGACTATGTCAACCTTCAACTATCAAAAGGTACCTCTAGATAGAATCAAGTTAACATGTCTTATATACTAGCGATTTGGTATTTAATATTTATAGTGGTAGTTACGCCCCATATTCTACTAATTATTTCCGTGTCCAACTGCTAAGGAATTGGCTTAGCACTCGTTTTTTTAAGGGTTGAAATGTAGTTTATAGTTTGATTAAAATTGCATGAAATACGTATTTACGTTTGTGATTGGCGCAGTACAAACTGTTCCTGGCTCTTATGCTTTTAAACTCAGCATTCAGGTAATAGTTACCATTAGTAATCCACAATTAACTTATAAAAGTTTTAATTTTGATTATTTCCCTTTGCTTTCAACCGTTCTTGATGGGCACATTAAAAAAAAAAGTTACTAAGGATTTTTAATTACATTAGTGAAGAAAAATATTAACTGATTGCTAATATACATTTTTTTAATTGTGTGTTTAACTTAGTAAAGTTTAAAAAGAAATAATAAAGCTATAAAATTTTTGTCCCCTAACCCTCTTTTAATTGTTAAAGAATTCTATTAGAAAATTAACAAATCTTAAAATGCAACCAAAAAACTGACATAGCTACTTTAGAACTCAATTGCATTTCGCAAATATTATTTCCATTATTCTTTTACTGGTTATCGTTCAACTTAATTTAATACATAATTTTTCTTAAAATAATTGCGGGAAAATACGTTTTTCTTAAATTTTGTAAAAACGTATTGAACAATTCATGCTGACTTTGAAAGCACGAAATTCAGTTAAAAAAATTAAGCGATTCTAATAATTTTTGTTAAAATTACTCATGGTATCACATACAACGTGTAATTATGTAACATATTTCTACATTATGTTACGTCCGTAACATACTGTTTTTAAATTTTTGAAAGTTATTTAAAATTAGAGTACGTGTAAATGACAGTTATTAAAAAATAATAATATTAGAACTGCTAGACTTTTTTTTAAAAAAAACTGAGTTATATATTTTAAGTCTGCAAATTAATCTTTTAATTAAATTCTTTGAATAAAGTATAAATTTTGTCAAAAATAAATAAATAAAAATACTTTGACGTCAAAGTAACGTTATAAAACAACTGTTCTGTTTTTTTTTTAATTATTATTTTTAATCATTTATTACCTATAGGCAGTAAAAGATTGTCTTAAAAAATACTGACATTTGTTATTGATATTTTATTGTGTTGTACAATCCCAAATATTAGTAATTATGTGACACGAAAGAACAGCTCCAAATTACCAGTATTCTTATTTAGTACATATGTCATTATGAGTAAACGCATGTTTGGTAGAAACTTGTGTTACAACTTGATTTGGGGGCTCTTCCCTTATTTAGGGAGTGGTTGGATTTATGCATAAATCAGTTTATTTACACCGTAAAATGAATATCCTCTTATGTATATAAATATTTATTATATAAATTTCTTCTTAAATTGTAATAAATTTGTGCTGTGAAACAATTCGCCAACCTCATGTCGCATGCAACATTTCTAAATTTATACTAGAAGAAATTTGATAAGATATTACTAATTATTAAGTAGCTATTTTTATACTTTCTAAAAAGCTTGTATTTTTATTTATCATGATAAAAGTGACTCTTTTTTTTGTTATATGCATGTTTAATAAGTGTTTTTATTTTATTCAAACTTTCTAAAAGTTAATTCCTCCTCCCTCTTTCACAACCCGTCGCTTATATTATTCAGCAAATTTAGCAACTGCATTTTTAACATACAATACTTTCAACTACACTACATACTTTCTTGATTAATGAATAAAAAAATATATATTTATGCAGTCTTGCAATTTGATATACTTGACTAAGAGCGTTATTATTTTTTTAAATGTTTTTTACAGTTTAATTATCGCGTTAGCGTGCAAATGACCAGCGAAAATGCAAAGAAAATTAATTTAAAAATGCTTTGCTGGATGTAATTTTTTTTTTTTTTTTTTTTGTAATATATGTTCAAAAAGACACAAGTCTCACTAACATTTTTATTTTGAAAAATTATATTTGTTTTGTATATCTCAGTTTATCTTTACTATCTTTAGCCATCCATAATTATCTCAATATTTGGACAATTTTTTTAAAATTTATTTTGCCAAAATCAATTGATACTACTTTTAAACGAAACTAATACTATACGAAAGTAACATATGCAATTCTAAGAATAACAATAAGATTAGTGTTATCATACAGTACATTCTCTTGTTATAAATGTATTATTGATATTATATCCCGTCTATTGATTTTATTTTAAATTGTTTAGTCCAAATAGTTATGTAAACAAAGAAAATCGTCAACTAACGCAAACCACTTGCAATAAAGTTGATCCATGTATTATACACAATCGTGACATTCAGTTACGGAGCATTACTAAAGAAATAAGCATTTTAATAAAAGAAGGATAGCAATATTATAAAAAAAAAAGCTTTGCTTCACATTTTATGTATTCCGTAAACCATTTTATCCCAATGGTAAAACATACACTATAACCTATTTTTAAGTCGGTTTGCTATATCATTAACTCCGTAGAATTCGAAAACGGACTTTCAATGAATAATGCAGATTTCTTTAAAAGAAAAGTATTTTTAACTGAGAATCAAATATATATTGAAAGCACATTAAGAAAATAGTAATCCTTTTAGTCCCGCTGCATTTTAACTTCATTCCAAAGTACGCGATAGTGATATCAGCGATTTCTTGAATAGCTTGTTCAATTACCATCTCCGCAACATATTGAAACAAGGATTATATGAAACAATAATTCTACTTTTATATTCAATTTGATTACTTGAAAGACATTAGTTAATGATTATTAAATTATACAAGACTTAACTAATATGATGGATTATTCTACGTCGCGCCCTTCCTTGCAAATTAAAGAACCCCGTATTGAACAAGCTACAGGCACACTTGAGAATCTCGTAGCGTGGGTACTTGGTCGCTATCGGGACTTTCAAAAGGTTGCAAACAAAGAAATATAAATGACAATGAAAATAAATTGCATTTTAAGCCAATTTGGTAAGAATGTTTAGATTACAAACTTATTATTTTAACTTAGCTTATATTTTTCAAATGTGTGTTTAGCTTAATTAAATAATCTAAATCTAGAAAGGTAAAAATTTCGTCATGATAAAACATTAATTAATTAGCGATAGCATAAATTATCACAACTAAATCGGCATAAATGATATTTTAGCTTTTTTTTTACGATAATAATTGAAATTCAATTCAAGTTTCGTATGTTGGCAGTTAATTAGAATTAAAGCTGCATTTTGGCAATTTTATATCAAATTTAAAAATCATGCTTAGTTTATTTTCATTAATATTTCATCCAGTGATTTTAAATTAATTTAATGCGCCATAATTAGTTAGGTATCAATTTCATGAATATACAGGTGTTAACGATTTAAATAGTTTAATTTAAATAATATTATGTAATGCAGATAAATACTGTGCAAAAATATAGCAAAAGAAAAGAATTAACTAGTTAGACGCTTACGGTTTGGAAAAAAGATATTTTTTTTTTATGTTGAGTTGGACTTCACGTTAAAGGTGGAAGGCATTTTAATAGAACCTCCGGTGGTTTCGAAAATTTCTAATCAACCTCATTTCCCTCCCACTTTCCATATGTTTATTTTCGTATTTGTAGTTTATTTTATTTCGTAATAATTAGGTAAATTATCTTGCAGATATTATAATCATTGAATGATTACGTTTCAAAATATTACTCACTTTCCCGAACCTACCCCTTCGAAAGCAACGCGAACAATGGCAGGAAGTAGATTCGCACAAGACGCTCCTGACTCTGGCCGATTTACTTTGGCGATTTGCTGTATTCTTCCGCCGAAATCCTTTGCCGCATGCGTTTCTCATTTTCCATATATTTTTTTTGTTAATTTATTGTAACGGTACGAAAATTAAAAGAAATTAAAACTTTTATCAATTTTTCAAAACTTTTTTTTGTGGATAGAAACTGTATAAAATCGTTTTATATTTAGTTTTTTCTTCAAAAAAAATCACCTGACATTTTCAATAAAATATTTTGGTATTAAATACAAAATGTTTTTCGATCAAAACTTATTTTTCTCCTTTTAAAAATTGAATCCCATGTGTATTGTTCTATAATATAGAATCGAATGCATTTGATGTTATCGTTTTAACTAATTAAATTATAGCAAGCGATTTATAATTCTTTTTTTTTTCTGTTAAAATGCAAGATAAATTTTTTATTGAACTTTAAAAAAATTTTTATTGAAGCATTTGTTAATATATTTGACATTGACTTCAATATCAATTTTTTCCACGAATTATTTTTCATTTATTGTGCCTCGAACGATAAAGTTTAAGAGAAATAATAAACATAAAAAATGCTTCGAAGCTATCAAGTTTATTGTATTATTCTGCCCTCTGTTGATCGTTACTACAACTAAAGGTTTAACTGACCTTATTGTTCTTTTGATAAAATTTTATGAAATATGACGTTTACTTTCTTTGAATATTTCCGCCAAGTATGTTTTGCAATAATTTAATGTTATAGTTCAAATAATTTTTGCCATGATGTATGTTTTCGAATTTTATGTTTGTGTTCTAGTTAATTGATACTAAAAAATCGCTTTTACTACGATTTATTGATTAATTTTTGAACGGCTATAAAATAATAAGGGGATGCTTAAACTTCCTGGTTTTTGAAATATAGTAATTTAATTACAAAATTTTTTTGTTGTGCTCTCTGTTATTTAAGACAAGCTATGAATGAACTACAAGTTAATAGTTTTCTAAGCGATTGTTTTATATTTTAAATGATTCGAACAAAGTAAACAAACAGTATTGTAAACAATTCTTCAATTCAAATGGGAAGGTTGTAGCTTAGAATAGTGAACAATTTCGACGCCCTCTTGTAGTGTAAATTCTTTGTGTCTCTGCTTGACTCAATATTCTAAATTTAACGATCTTCGCAACTATGTAAAAATTTCACTAACATAAAGCTATCAATTCTGAGTTGCTTTAATAAAAATCTATTTTTTCTATAATTCGTGTTTAACTTTTTACTGAACTTTAATTGATTATGGCAGTATACTTAGATTCTCGAGTCTTATTTAAAACTAAAGGCCGAATTACGTTGCTTTACAATTTATTATTTATATAGGTTTTTAATATTTATACACTATGTTTTTAAAAGAAGTATGATCAGTTATTTAAAAAAATCAGGCTTTTTGACGAAACTTACGTTATTCTAGCCTTATTAACTTTATTCTGTTATCTGTATTAATAAATGTTCTAATTTCTTTGAATTAAGATTTGAGAAACTATAATTTTATTCTTGTTAGAAATTATATGCATTTGTGCAAATTTTTATTAATCTCTTATACTCCTTTCTATTTGAAGATTGTTAATCGCAAACTTTGCGGAAATTATGCCATGCTAATTTTTATTTAAGCTAAATTGCTTGTAATTATAATTTAATTTTATTATTAAAAACGTTAAAATTTATTTGTGGCCATGAAAATTTCAAAATGTTAGTTATTTTTTATATCTGCAATCTAAGTTGTCATTCATTTCGTCTCGAATGTTTCTTATCACTGTCATAATCCCATTTCTGTTAAATTTAACACGTTGAATGCCATGGGGGTCACCGGTGACCGGCACTGAGTTTGTTCGTAGCTCCACCGGGTTACCGGTGACCAGCGAAACCAAGATCATTAGAAACACATAATTCGAGTAAAATTTTAATGCTTTTAGTTTTTTTATGTTATTATCGTTACTAAAATGGTTTGAAGAAATTAATGCAATGCATACCGTGAAAATCATTTTGACCAGACGGGCAAGCCATGTAAAATTAGTGTGGTATTCAACGTGTTAATAGCAATTCTCGTCGTATTCTCGAATTATGTATGGAACTGTCTTTGAGGTCACGGATTATAGTGAACTGAAATTTGTTAAGAACTAACTCTGTTTTACTTTTAAATTTAAGTTTCGTTTAAGGCTTAACTTTCGTTTAAGTTGTCACATAAAATGTTGCTTCTTTGCAAATAATATGTTACTTTCATAATTGCTGCAAATTTGCAGTAGTTATTCATGACTTTTAGGCCCTGTTTAGCCTTTCATTTGCCAGCGATTCTTCTGAAAAAGTGGGGGTGCTTGTGTTCTAATTTTTTAATACTTTAACAGAACTGCATTATATAGGCTCATAAAAATGTACGAAAATTTCGAACTGTCCATTTATGATTTTTATAATTTTAATCTAAGAATTTTTTTTTTCCTTTGCGAAAAAGCTTCGAAAGGCACAGTTAAATAGTAGGATAGAACTATAGCACTATTCAAAGAGGTAGTAAAAATATGTACAGTCAGATTTCGTAAACTAATTATAGATAACATTGAAAGAAATATCTGCCTTAACATTGAAAGATGTCTCAAACTGTGCGACTCAAAAGAACGTAAAATAGCAATATTTAGTAAACAGCGCTGGTTAATTATCGCTTATTATGGCAAAGATTGGTAAAGGGTAAAGCATTATCGCAACCGCCCGTTATGTGTCATGGAGTTGTGGATGTTGAAGCTCCAGATTTCATGTCGAAGAGGCCAGCATTGCGCATTAGCCACCTTTACTTCCGAAATACGCATACCTATCGATCTGCAGCTGGGTGGTCTTTAGGCAAACGGTGGGGATAGATAGAACGCAGTAATTCACTATCACAGTTTAGTGTCTAGACAAGCGGTTCCCAATTTTTTTCGGCTATGGAACTCTAAATGATCGACCTTCTTCTGGTGGAACCCCCAGCATTATTTAAAAGAAAAGTTTATTAGCCGCTGTGAATGTACTAACCGAAAAAACAAACAAACTGTTAATTATTCGCGATCGCAACGCTCCAGTACGCCGTCTAGCGGGAGCCTGTAAATATCGGACATTAATTTATCACGTTTTCATTTAGTTCCATCAAAGTCATTGACTGAATCAGACGCCATTTTTTAGCAGCAAATAAGAAACAAAATTTCCCTANCTTCATTTAATGTTTACTTGTTGCTATAAATCAGGTTCGCAGAAAATGCTGTTTCCTAGTTAAATTCAGTAGGAATAACACGACCTGTGACGTAGGCTATAGTATACCCAATTGTTATAAACTATGAGAATAGTTATAAAAAAAACTTAATTCTTTATTCTTGAATTTAGTTACTCATATTTTGATTTGAAATTACTTATGACATTTTATAAATGCATATTCTTTCATATTTTATGCAATACTATATTGTTATTGAAAAAAAAATTATATTAAATTTTTCCACTTTTTTCATTTGCATTTTATATTGTATAAAGAAGTTAATGTGAAAAAAGCGAAGTATTAAATTATTGATTAAATATAATATAAATATTATTATTACTGGTTAAAAATATCCTAACTCTTGGAACTCCTGCCATCCTTCTACGGAACTCTAGGGTTCCTCGGAACACTTTTTGGGAACTTCTGCGCCATCGCAACTCTAACAAATATAGTACATTGGAAAAAAAATTTACTGGACGTCAGTAACATAACTTCTTTAATACTTATGTCATAAATTACTTTAAAACGTCTAAGTAATTTTAAACTTCAGTGAATGTTAGTGCCAATTATTTTAAGGAGATAGCAATATAATTAATATTTAATGGAAAATGAAACAAATATTGTGGATTTCAGAGTAAGTTTCAACCGTATATTGCCATATTATCGTATATTGCCATTTACGATTTATAACCGTTTTATTGCCATGTATCATAAATTATTTAACGTCAATCAGCTTTACCTGAACTGAATTGGAGATTGATCGTTCTTTGGTTCAGATCAAAATTACTATCTGTGGTTGTATGAACGGGTTCGTCTTTTAGAACAGGCTGTGGCATGTGTTCCTGAAGAGGGCGTAAGTTCGATCCCCGTCGGCCGAAGACTCCCCTTGTAGTAAATGATGACTGATGCACGTTAAATCTGTCGAGTCACAAAGTCCTCCATATTTACATAACAAATCATACCTCTGGGGGTACGGATCCAGGAGTTTCCTTGGTGTTACTACATAAATGAATAATTTAAGGAAGATTTAGAAAAAAAAATCTTAGCTTTTTGGTCAGAAATCAGCTAAAAAATTGTCTAATGCCTAGAAATTTTGAGACATTTTCTACTAACCATTAATAAATAATACTCTCCGAGCAATCACAGAACATTATTTAAATTTTTTTAATAGTCTGAACTTGGTTACTTAGCAACGGAGTAAAATTAAGTATTTCTCTCTTGAATTTATCTGTGGGTTATCTTAAAATAGAAGATTCATTTGCGGCGGCGACTTAGCTTGGCTGCTTTTTGGGACTATCTTTGAATATATCTGTTACGCTTCGAAAGCATAAACATAGTAGGTTCGTAGTGTGACCGGTGCTTCTTGAAAAAGATACAGGAAAATGCAGGAATCATAATGTAATTTTTTTAAAGTAAGGGGCAGAGCCCCAGAATGACAACCTTACATGCTGGTGGATAGGTAGAGAATAGCACATTTGACCTTGGAAAGAGGGTTTTTATATCTTTCTGGACAAAATATTTAAATATTAATAGGTCTCAGTAGCGTAGGACTGATCAATTTCCCAAGCTACTAAAGCCACATCATATTTTTTGAGATAATTAGATCAATATTATTACTTTCGTGTGGGAAAGGTTTTACACTTTTGCGCTTTAGATACAAACACTATTAATGGATTAGATTTAAAATATAATTCATATTGTGTAATGTTAAAAGATCGCAATTTGATCTTGATCTCTGAAGTCCCGCAGTGGACTGATCGTTAAGACACGGTTCCCAGAAGATCACCGAAGTCAAGCATCACTGGCTGCGGTCAGTGTGCGGGTGGGAGACCACTTGGATCAGTCTCCGTAGGGACCGAGGGTGTGCGATATGGATCCTCGTTAAACTGTTCTACCGTAAAGTGCTCGACTTCGCGTGCAGTGCATCCCCTCCGCAGAGGATCAAAATAGTGCTGGCTTGTCTTCGGATCATCTTCAGGGGTGTTTCCTAGACCGTCGCTAATAGCCCATTGGGCAGCTCTAGTGTGACGTAAATTAACTACAACAACTTGATCTCTGAAACCTTATCAACATTTCATATACAAATAACACATAGCGATTCGTATCAACACTATTTGCATTAAAGTAATTTAAAAATCTCACTTCGCGATTCATATTCACGTGGTTTAATAATTAAACATCACAATTCGTATTTACGCGATTTAAAGAAAAAATATCGGGATTCTTATTCTCACGAAATTTTAAGTCTCACATTGTGATTTGCATGTATGTGATTTTAAAATACACATCGTGATTGGTCTTCACGCTTTTTAAAACCACACAAACATATCTCAGCTCGTATTCTGCCGTGCAATAGGGAAATTAACGTTAGCGAAAAACAATTAAATATATATATATTATTAAATATATAAAACAATTATATATATATATATATATATATATATGACATTCTTGCGCGACTTATTGCAAATATTTTTTTTTTTTTTCATAAGTAAATTTTGTTTTATCAGTTTTTTGAAATTCTGTTTTAGCGTTCGTAACATAAGCGTAGAAAGAAAATTGTTGTGATGTCACAAAAGCACTAACGTTTTTTTTTTTTTTTTTTTTTTTTTTTTTTTTTTTTTTTTTTTTTTTTTTTNTTTTTTTTTTTTTTTTTTAAATAAATACAGGACTGTATTTACCTGATCATCAATTAGCATGTTGTATTCACGTGGTTTTAAAATCAAACATTGCATTTATTATTTGTGTCGCGTGAGAACTAGCAATAATATTACGGAAAAAACTCGAAAAAAGTTTTGCATCTAGCCTACTTATAATTCAAGACACATATCTTCTATCTATATCTATACATAATAATAAACGCGGCTGTGTGTGTGTCTGTAATCACAATATATCACCCCAGAAGCCTCGCCCAGGCACGAAACTCGTCACATAATTGTGTTTTGACATAATGAAGAAGTATTTTTTTTCTTTTTCAAAAATTTGGATTAGTTTTTTAGTTATCAGTCATTTTGTAAGAAAATCTATGCTTTTTCTTCTTCAAAGAGCCATATTCAGAAAACTATTAAAAAATGCATATACTTTTCTCCACTCTTATAAACGTATGCTAATGCGAACCTTACAATTGAAATATTAATTTTCGACAACTTAAACCAATAATATACGAAGGAATTAATAATTTAATTGTAAGGTTCGC
>NC_092212.1:74216166-74236843 GCF_043381705.1 Parasteatoda tepidariorum
AAAAAAATATTGTGAAAAATAAAAGGTTAATTTTTGAACAAATTTAGTATTTTTTTTAAGAAAAATTATTATTTTTTAATATTGCCATATTTATCCTTATGCAAAAATATTATTTATCAGTATTAAAAGCATATTTATATTTAAAGGATTAGGTATTCACTTTTGTTGTTCAATGAATTGTGGAGCTTCAAAAATTATAAACCTTTTCCTATTATGTTATATTATTTTCTTTTAAAAGTTATAGTAAATTGTATAAAAGATATCAAATATTTACTGATACATGTAATTATTATGTGTACAATGGTTACACCTATAGAATTTTTACCTTTTACCTAAGTTCAAGGTTTTGGACACTTTAAGACAGTTTAGGACAGTTTTACCCAGTTTAGGACAGTTTTACCCACTTTAAGACAGTAAAACCCACGTGTCCTGTCCAAAACCAGTTTAGGACGCTCAAAACCCCAACCCTGTAAATAATATTTTATGAAATACGATTAAAAAATATCAATTTCTCATTTATGAAGAAAAAAATTGACCAAAATGTCTTCCATGTGCAATTTTTTCCTTCAGAAATTTCACTTTGTATAATTTTGTGCTTATATGTTGCCGCAATCATGCTTGCAAAATATAAGCACAAAAGGTTCATGTTTATTGTATTTCTAATTTGTATTAGCATTAAGTAAAATAGTTAAAACATGTCAGTTCATTCACTTACATAATGCTATTTTTACAGTTTAATTCCTTTCATTTCAGGTATGTGTTTACAGATTATACAAGCTTTCACTATGTTGGAATAATAATCGAAAATAAGATGTTTCCACTTCAAAGAATGTCGATGATAGTGGAATGTCCATTTAGTTGGTCCTGAAGAGAACACCAGCTTTAAGATGTCAGACATAGAAGGCGACTGATTTTTTTTCTTCTAAATATATGAAATGGAAAAAAATGGTATTATGACTAAAATAAGTTCATGTTTCCCCGAAAATTACGCTTTCAGTAGACACTCATTTAAAACCAATGACCCCAAAATGTGCAAAGATGATGTTAACCCCGCATTATTTTGCAGCGTACCAGACTCCATTGTTGATGATAATGCAATGGATGTACAAGAATGCTCCGTTAGAACAATCACCAATAAAACCGATAAAGGAAGCAAACCTGATTTCAGTTTCAATGATAAAACCTTCTTTTCTTTGATTCATGGAAAACAGGGCAATGAATTCCAAAATGCGATATTGCCATCTTGGAATAATAACTCCGGGTATTCGTTTTCACAAAATTCGCTAGTTAACAACAACAAAAGCATTTCGAGTAATTCTTTCCAAGTTTTAGAATCATTTTCCACTCCCCGCAATCCTAATCCCTGCGAATCAGCTTCGAATAGCGTTCTCAACACTGATTCACCTCTTAGTTTTGTAATTGACGACGATGAGAGCAGTTCTAGCATTGAAGAAATATTCCACCCCAAACAAGATGATTTTGAAGAGATCAGTAGAAACTATGCTGCACGCCACGTTGTTCATTTGAGTACTGCAGCTGAAAAATCACCACCAAATCAAACACAACACAGTGAGGAGCGTAAAATCACCCCTATCTCCATAATTCCCGCCTCAGCCTTAAAACTTGTGGAGCATTCAACCCCTATAAAAGATCAGGTGACACCCGAACTTCCACCTCCTTTAATTTGCATAGATGACGACGAGGAATCCTGCCAAAGTTCAATCAAAGCAAATTATGAAGTAATCGATGTTGTTGATTCCCCTGAAATGCCGATTTTAACCCCTTTTTCATCCGATGATGAAGAAGTTCTGAAAATTAAACAAGAAGTCATCAGTGAAGATGAAGTAGAAAAAGCGGTTTCTAAGGAGGATCAGTTACTTTCTGAAGCTAGTGGAATGCGACAGCCTCAAGTTCTTCTACGGAGAATTTCTTTAGAGCAGTGTTTGCAATTCACGCCTGGAAGTAAAAACTCTTTTGCTGATGCGTCTTTGTTAAATAAAGCCAAGAATTCTTCCTTTGATGGTCCAGAAATTGAAGAAATCGAAGGTGTACGATTTTTCCAGTTTCGATCCAAGCAAGACATGGATGAATTTAACCGGAAACCAGAATTCGGTATCGAAGACCTTGATATGATACTTCCTACAAAAACGATGGATATAACTCAAATTAAGGGTTGGAGGGACAAGTATTTTGCATCTGAATCGCAGTTGCATTGTTTTCAACTTGATAGCAAGGAAAATGATTCCTTGATGTCGAGTTATACTTGTGAGAAAAAAGTACATGTGTGCCATGATGCCAGCTCTATGAATGTGGATAGCTCATTATGTGTGACTGATGAGGACGATTTTAAGAAATCGAATTTGGAAGACAGTAAAGTAGATACCAAATGTCTCAACAAATTAAATACAGAATCAAAATTTAAGTCTCAAAATGTTAGTAGTGAATCTAAAGATTTAAAGACTCAGTTGTCAGCATTTATTAGTGAAGATTTGGATAGCTTTTTGAAAACCAAATCAGAATTGCAAGTTAATTATTTACAGAGAATAAATCCGAATATTATGCCCATTCCACCAAATGCAGGTATTCTATCTTTGGGAAAGTTAAAGCAACCAGACAGACCTTTTCAATATCGAAACAGAAGATTTTTCCTGTATAAACCAAATCCAACGAATGTTGATGAGGTTAAAGATTCACCAAGAACTTCTGAAGTTAATGTTAGTTCGCCTGAAGTCATTTCTATGAATTCATCGGATCATAGTTCCAGTGACGACGATGATATTCCAGTTGCCAAATTGACCACTGTTAAAAGGAGAAAACTACGCCTAACTAGTTTGGACCTTGAGACATGTACTAAACGTCGAAAGAGTGACGAAAGTTCCGAGCAGTCCGAGAGACTTGTGCTCAGACTGACAAAAGAAAGTAAAGGAAGCTCAGAAGGTTATAAGATATCTGAAGGTTTTAACAAAAAATCTGATTTGTCTTCTTCGTCATCTTCCTCCGTTTCATCTACACCAGCATCATCACGTCCTCCATCACCTGCTCCACCCTCTTGTTCATCAGATGAAGAAGTCCCCGACGAATTCAAAAATGAGGGCAATGCTTCTAGTATCATTACAAGAAGCATTTTTGTTAAAAACGAGGAACCAAAACTACTGTCCGAATTTATAAAGAACCTAAATTTGTTAGGCACAAGCAAAGATGTAACTATGTTAGTGGAGTCAAATAAATCTTACTTTAAGGAAATTCCTATTTTAGATAAGACAACATGCAATGAAGCTCTCACTGCTCTTTTGTCTAATGATGAATTATTGCAGGTAAAGAAACCGAAGTCTAGAAGAAAACTTAAAACGTGGCAAAAGTATTTGCCTAAGAAGCTTACAACCAATCAAAAGCTAAAAATTTCTAAAACAAAAGAAGATAATCTGAATGCTGAAACAAGTGTAAACACTGCAAATATTAAAACAAGTGCATCTACAAATATTAAAACTACAAACAGCATCAAGAATACGAGGAAGAAAAAGCTTGATAATAACGTTATAATTGAAAATAATACGAGAGGTAAGCGATCTATTAAAGTCCCTCTTCGGTTTAAAGCAGGCGGTGATTGGGTTTCGCCAATTTTCGTCGATGATCCTAAAAAAACCCGCAAACAACTGTTAGAAGTTCCGCCTGTTGTCGTCGAGGACCCTAAGAAGACCAGAAAACAACTATTAGAAGTTCTTAATAAAGTAACAAACGACTCAAACAAACAACCTGAGAGCAGCACCATTAGGGAATCGATTGTAGATATTAGTACACCTTCCGAGCCGTGTTCCTTAATTCAAACTACCAAACAAAAATCACCCGGTGTGAAAGCAATCAAATCTGCCAAGGTAAATAATGTTAAGACACCTCCTAAATCTAAAGTCGAAACCCTTCAAAAATTAAAAAAAGTCCGAGGAAAAAAACTGACAGAAAAAAAAATTGAATTGACTAAATTTAAAACTCGTGAAGCAGAAACTGAACTAAGTTCTTCTAGTACTAGTTCTAGTCCTACTTCCAATTCATCGTCAGAAAGTGCAGACGAAAATGTGAGTCTGCTGAAGTGTACTTTTGATAACTTTCCTTATTATTTGCCTGCTTGTGCTTGCCTGCCTTGTTCAAGAACTGCTAGCTTTAATCATAAGTCAAAAGAATTAATTTGCTACAATGATCATTCATCCAAGTGCAGTGGATCCGAACCTAATCCGAATGCACTATTTAACCATACATTTTCCCATGAAGCAAGCGAACCTGTCAGACTTTCGATTCCTTGGAAAGAAAACGATTCTTCCGATTCTATACTGCAAATTTCGGAATCTATAATTAGCAATGGATTGCTTGTAAGCGAAGAGGTGAAAAACGCCATCTGCAACGAAGGCAGTTCTAGTGATATTAAAAGCAATAAAGATGCAGAAGTTGAAGAAAAATGCAACTCAAAGGTATTGCCCTTAGAAACGTTGCAACTGAAATCTTCTGACAACTCACCTGTAAGTGATAAGGTGGTGAAGCAGATTTCGAATTCTCAAACGAGTGTGTACAAATCACCTATGTATTTAACAAATGCTAACATACATCCTCTGCCTTCTCAGTTGCCAGTGCCTATATTACCTAAAACCTCGAATGTAATGCCTGTACCTATTATCCCTACAGCAAGTTCAAAAACAAGTTATTCCGGTGGTTTAGAATCCAACGTTATACTGCTTGTTCCGACTTATGCTCAAAAATCAACTTCTGACAATTCTGCTAATTGCACTCTTCAAAATAAACCGCCTGATGACCAAAGCTCTAAACCTAAGCCTACAATATTGCATCGAACACAATCTCCTTCCAATACCGAGTGCAACTCGCCAGTTAGTAGAGCAGTATTGAGAACTAATGTTCCTAAATTAGTTCAAGGAGCACACTTGCTGCGATTTGAAAATGGCCGACTTCTTTATTATCAACCTGAAAAGAAATCTAGTCCGATTGATAACTCCACTGGTGGTTCTTCAGTTTCTAATCCATCTGTGGAATCGAATATCTTGAAAGATATACTAAAAGGCGAAAATGTGAAATGTAACTATCCATTACACGATACCAAAGACAAGAAACAGACTGTCGAGGCAAAAGTTGGTGATAAGATTAATGATGAAATTCCTAAAAGAACTAACAAACGAGGTAGGACACGAAGGAAAAGTCCCATTATGAAGCGGTCATTGAATGATGGCGCCGATCTCGTCGTTGATGTAGAGACGGTGGATGAGAAATTTAATCCCCTTGAACAAGTATCATCGAATGATCGAGATCGGCTGCTTGACCCAGCCAAAGGTAACGATAGTGATTCCATTTTTACTTCGGACAATGCCAACGAAGTTAAAAGTTCGAAACAAAGACAAAATCAAAAGTATGCTTTGAGGAAAAACTTTGAAAGACTAAGAAATTCATCTGAGTTTTTCAAAGAGGCTTCCAGCTCTAAAGAAGTATTAGACAGGGTAAATATTTATTTTATATATTTAGCTTGCATTAATTTTTGTAATTTGTTTTTCAGAAATGCCAACAATTATGTATTTTATATTCGGCAATGAAATTGTGGAGAGCTTTTGAAGTAGATTTTTATTTTTTTAACAGCCTCCTACTTCGTTTCGTCAGTCCCACGAAAGGCGAAGTGGGGACCACCTAGATAACACAGCTTAGCTGCCTGCTTAAATTAATTTCTTTTGATTAATTTAATTATTTATATGAACTTATATGAGAGATTTTTGAAATTATGACCATTATTTCTAACACTAAGTTCTCATCAATTGAGCCTTGTTTTAGCAAATTACTTATTTCTTGACAAGGCAGAACGAAAACTATTAATATCTTCCAAATAAAGCATAAAATAGGGAAAGTACATAGAAAGTAGCTAATGTCTTTTTTTTTTTCCTCTTAATTTTTTTCACATTTCGATATTTTTAAAACTATGTTATTACGATACGCGAATTTCAAATTAGAGTTATCACTTTTTGAACTTCTCGATTTAACGACGATTCCATTACAAATCCTCATAAATCATCATTTTTTTTTCCTATTCATTTTCTTCAGCTCTATATCCATATGATTTTTTTAAAGTAGGTATTTTTAATAATCTAATATTGCGACCCCAGAAGTACGAATTTGAGTAATCACTTTTCGATGTACATGATTCAGTCATTAATTCACGTCGTTTTCTGATCATTATTATCTCTGCAGTTGTTTTACCTATTTTTTTTCCTGCATTTTTACATGCTCGTCGAAATTCCGATATTTTTAATACAATTTTATTACGATACTACGTTAAGTGAACTTCAAATTTGTGTAGTAATTTTTTGACGTACTCAATTCGCGACGATTCCGTCGTAGCCCTGTTCCGCTGTCTCTGGTTAAGTCGAATGAAACTAAGTTAAAAACGTTAGGACTAATAATCAAGAACTAATGAAGGTTTTATGTAAAATCCGTGCAAATTTCGACACGTATAACTTCATCTAAGATATATCTTTGAACCCTTATTGAGTCAACATTCATGAATGTTGGTCCAATAAGGGCCCAAATTATTTTGCTGCTAGGGGTGAGTAACGCTTCATAAAACGCAAATGCGAAGTAGTTTCCCATTCTCTGATAGTTGATTCAAAAATTTCGTCGCCTTTCGTTTTGAGTTAAGTTTAAACTTGCAAGGATATAGTTAAAAATGATTTTTATCATCATTAACGGTGAAAAAATTATTGTTGAAGAAATTTATAGCAGTAATTTAATTCACCTTTTGCGTACGTTGCTGACTTTTCATCCTAGGTACGTGCGCAAGATTTGAAGAGAAACGAGTAGCGCAATTTTCGCGTATATAGTTTAAAATGATAATTATATGTGAAAAAGTAATTTTGTGAAGGGTAATCCCTGCTCGTTTGTGTCAATTATTATTTTATTTGCATGTACAGATGTTCACGAGCAAAATCTATGTGGTTCCGCCGTTGAAAGGGCAGAAATACCATGCTTGTTTTTTGGTTTATGTTGGTTATGTATATGGATGTATGTTTTTTGGTTTAGTAAATTCAATTTATGTATATGGTTTTTACTCACCTCTACATCTGTATAATTCAAAAATTTATGTGTTACGTAATTTGTTACAGTTGAGCGTTATAAAAAGTTGACGAAATAAATAGAAAATCTGCGAATTTTCGTTTGTGATTCTCTAACGTTTTTTAAAATATTTTGTCAAAGTCAGAGTGACTGACACGTTGGCGTACGCAGAATTTTTTCAAGGGGGGTGTTCATAATTTTCTGAAACTACTAAAAGAAATTCGAGTCTGTAATAAAGCACTATTATTTCCCTAATTTAGACAGCTAGACAATTTTGACTTTTTATTTAGACAACATTGTTTAGTTAAATTTTGATTTGATTTTTTAAGTTTAAGAACATAATGTAATATCTTCTAAAAAAAGTCCAATGTCATNGTCCCTTGGCTTTTCGTCCAAATGAAACGAACTTTACTTTTCCCTTCCTTGGTGGTGTTTTTGCTTTACTTTCACTTGACTGACGTTTTGTCTAAGGGTCGTAGAGAAAGCGCCATGTCTCATCGACTGTTAAGATTTTCTTCAAGAAGCTGTCATCTTTATCAGCCATGTCAATCAAATTGCACATGTTTACTTTCACTTCTTTTTGTTCAGGTGATAACACTTTTGGAACCATGTGCAATCTAACACAATGCATGTTCCATCATGAAGAATTCTGTGGACACTCCCTTGTGAAATTCCATGTTCAGAGGCAATAGTATCAATGGATAATTGCTTATCCGCTAGCACGATTTCTCGAACGCGCTCAACATTTTCATCTGCGTTGGAAGAGAAGAGGTGACCAGTCCGAGGATCATCTGCAATGTTTGTGCGATCGAAAACCCTTATTCCACTCGTGCTCATCCATTTTTTTTTTTTTCATGGCATCTTTTCCACTTGCTTATTTGAGCATTTCGATCGTCTCGGGAGATTTCCTGAATTTTCTTCAGGAGAAACCAGAATTTTATGTTTTCGTGCTGCTCTAAAAATAACATTTCAAAGTTCGATGAATGAAAAATTAGCTTTGCCAGAAATGACCTGCAGCTAATGTCGTTAGTACCAGAAATAAATTTATGGTGACTGTGTGCTTTTGTTATTTAGTGCTGCCAAACGCTAAAAAAAATATTCCCCCACCAACGAGCACCCACGTGAATGTAGGCGACCATTTCGGGAAATTTACTGACTGTACCTCCTCGTAAGCAACCGCGTCACATTAAAACGCCTAAAATATCAACGTTTCAAACTTTATAATCTTCGTTATTTTATGACCTTCGTTGTTATATCGTGAATTCGGTTCTATTGCAATTTATTTACCTATTGAACATCCGCGATATATCGGAAAGCTACTTTCGTTCTTATCTTAAACAGATATCTTTTCCTGTTTCAAAAATGATTCAAAATAAAAAATTCTTTTAAAAATTGCGCTGAAGTTTTTTTTTATTTATTTTTTTTTATTTTTATTTTATTCCAAACAATAATGTTAATAGAACTTTTCAGACAAAATTAGATTCTTCTTCTTTAATGTTAACTTCTGGAGATAATATTAGCGCTCTTTCCTTACTTATTAATTATAATTTTTGAGTATTTTTTCTTTTAATTTTATACATTAAATTGCATCCTCTTGGAAAATCTATGTACCAAATTTTTAAATTTTTAGGTTCTAAGTCTTTTTAAAACTTAATAGAGTTATTTTAAAAACATATTTTGTTGCCAAAATTATTTCAATAGTAATTTTAAAAATCTTAAAATTTCAAATTTGGTTGCTTAATTACAGAGCTGTGGAGTAGTTAAGGAAAATGATCCACTCTGACTACTAAGAATTTTAAAGCTCACTGTAGTAATTTCTCAGAAGCAATATCTTCTTTATAGAGGACTTAAGATTCGATTTGATAAATTTCAGAACTGAGAATAGTCTTTTTGCAGTAACTTGAGAAGGAGGAAGAGCTGTTACTATTAGGTCAATTTCTTTTAACTTTTCAAGGCAGTAATTTCTCAGAAGCAGTATAGCTTCTGCAATATCTTCTTTGTTAGAGGACTTAAGATTCGATTTGATAAATTACAGAACTGAAAATAGTCTTTTTACAGTAACTTGAGAAGGAGGAAGAGCTGTTACTATTAGGTTAATTTCTTTTAACTTTTCAAGGCAGTAATTTCTCAGAAGCAGTATAGATTCTGCAATATCTTCTTTGTTAGAGGACTTAAGATTCGATTTGATGAATTTCAGAACTGAGAATAGTCTTTTTGCAGTAACTTGAGTAGGAGGAACAGCTGTTACTGTTAGGCCAATTTCTTTTAACTTTTAAGGATAGATTTGTTTAGGTGCCTTGCAATAGCTTATTACTCTATTTCAAGGGCTGTGTTGAAATCTTTTTTATTTTTTTTAATGTCCTAATAGTGGCGACGACNTTTTTTTTTTTTTTTTTTTAATATTTATTTGTCCTTTTCAATATTTCAAAATCTGACTCATCAATGGAAGATGATGAAAGAGACTCAGTTGTAATATCTGCAGTCTGAATACTCCTATCCACATTTTTCTAAGGAATCGCTTCTGACTCCTCTAACCCAAAAATCTATCCAACTCAGATTCCTTGACTCCAACTCCACAAACATGCTAAATTCGTATTGTAATAAATAAAATTTATGAAAATTATTATAAAATACTAGTTAATTAATAATTGAATGCATTGGTGTGTTTCTCTAAAAGTTTACATGAAAGAAGTAGAATCCTTTTTCTGTATGAAGAGAATACAATTGATTGTATGTCTCTGTAGGACTACTGTTATCACTATAAAAATATAGCAGTTTTTTTTAAAAAGTGCTTAAAGGTGCTAATTTTCAATTTTCATTATATAAAACCATGATCTTTAAATTAACTTAAGGGTCCATTCACTAAGAACATATTTTCATGTTGATCCTCAGAGCAGTCAAGAACCACAAAACTTCATGACCTCAAAATTTCCATCTCCCTTTTATTCATTTAATTTAATAAGGATAAGAATTAATTGAGTTTCCTAATCGTAAATTTTTATCTGAGGGATCATCCAATAATTGCGTATTGTTTTTAAACATTTATTTGAATTTATTATTTTTTTTTTTTACTTATTGCATTTTATTATTGTATTATTACTTTCAAAATTTCCAGTGCTCTTAATTCGTTTTAGGAAAATATATTTAGAGGCAAGATTTTATATAAGTATGAAGAGAGGGGCTTCAATATTTTAAATGCAGCAAAAAATCTTATGTTTTTCAGATTTGTCATTCAAAAATTCAAAAATACTTTAATTCATCTCTTAATGATTTGATTTAAAACAATTGATATAATTTTTTTTAATTATCACAGATTTATTTGCTAGGCACCTGGCAAAAACACTATTTTGTTACCAAAATATCAATTATTTTCACATAGCGTTTTTTGTAGGTAAGAAAAGTACAAAAATGAATACTCAATATTTTTATCAGGAAATTAATATTTTATTTTTGAAGAGAAAGCAGCTCTACAAGTTGCTTGATCATGGTTTCATTGGTATAACAAGAAAGATATTCACTCCAATCCAAATCTTCCTAAAGATTGCAACTAATTGCGAAAACATTTGATGTTTGTAGGTTCTTTTGTTCAATTTATCATAATTATGATTTTTATAAAATTTGAACTTGTTAGAAGTATTTATTCTGTTTTCTAGGCTTTGTATGCAATAAGGAAATATAAGAAAAGAGAACAAGCATTGCGCGTGATGAAGCATAGGTTACGAATACATAATACTCGCCTATTGGGAAAATTCCTACTCTGTTTGCAGGGTAAGTTGTGTTACTTGTTTCAATTTTTTATGATACTCATTTTGAATACCAGCAATGGCTGGTTGATACGAATTCCGCAACTGGCTTGCACAGACCACAGTGCTGACGTAAAATATCATCAGTGGTAGACTGATCATGGGTTATAGTTCCCTTGCCATCAGGCTAATACTTTGAAGTTTTCGTGGTTTTTATCTCTGTGTAACTCAAATGCTGATTAGTTCCATCAAGAAGTACTCTCTGATGGCAAATTTCTCCCGATACTTGATTCAGGAGTTCCCTTGCCTTCTGGATTGGGTTCAAAATTACAAGGCTATGGAGTTGAACATTGGGCTGTTCAACGAGGGTTATAAAATATAAAAAATTTATACCAGTAAGGGCTGTCGTGGCTCAGGGGATAGAGTCGCCTCCCAATGAAGTAAACCGGATTTGAATACCAGTGAAGGCTGGTTGATACGAATTCTGCTCGCGGCTCACACAGACCACGGTGCTGACTTAAAATATCCTCATTTGTAGGCAAGTCCCTTTGCCATTAGGCTAACAGTGGAGGATTTCGTTATTTTCCTCTCTATGTAACACAAATTCGGATTAGTTCCATTAAAAAGTCCTTTACGAAGGCGAATTTCTTCCAATGCTTGATCCAGGAGTTCCCTTGTCTTCTGGATTTTGTTCAAAATTACAAAGCTGCAGAATTGAACATTAGTAGCCGTAAACTCGAAAATGGATCGTCTGTTCAACAATGGTTATAAAATAAAATAAAATGATACTAGTAAAAATTAATCATTTCATAATGAAAACAAAATATGTGTGTATAACTGTGAATATGTGTGTATGAAATCAATTTTTTTTTACTGTAAGGAAATAACCCTTTTTTGGTATTTGTATGTTATGACTTTACATATTGTTCTTAATTATTAACCTGCAAAACAAAGAGAATATACCATCTCAAATTCAAAAATTAGAACTTGATCTAATAATGCTTAATTCTCTGCTTCTGCTTACTAATGTTTTTTTCTTCTTATTTGTCAATTAAAAGAAAAAAAATATCGTTTTGAGCTTTTATTCTTTTGAATAAACTTAAAAGAAAATAAATCTTTTTTGAATTATCAGTATCTTCTGATTTTTCATAACACTGCTCTTCGTGATTAACATGTAAAATGAAGAGTATAGTGTATAATAAAATAATGATTTTTCTTGATCTAGTAATGCATGAATATGAAATATCAATATGCTACTTATGCTATGTTCACATCATGTTAAGTCAATAAAAACAACAAAAAAATTTTTTCATTGTTTTAAATAAAGGTAAATTATTAATACTCTTTTGGGGAAATAAACATCTTTTTTCATTATTAGTATATTCTGATTTTTCTTAATATTGCTCTTGATAATTAACATGTAAAATCAAGTGAATATTATATAGTAAAATCAAAAATTAGTACTTGATCCAATAATGCTTAAGGCTGCTCTCTTACTGTTTGCTAATGCTACTTTTACCCTATGTCAAAAAAAATAAATGAATAAAAAAGTGGTTGAATATCTTATATTACAGCCTTAAGGGTTTAGTTTTCAAATAACTATGCATTACAGGGGTCTGTATAGAAGAAATTTGGGTCCGTTAACGGACCTTTCACAAAATATCTTTTCATAAAAACGGACCCTTTACAAAATATTTTAACTTAAAAACGGACCCTTCACGAATTTATTTATCTTCATTATTGTTTTGTTAATCAAATAAACCCTTCCCATGAAGGGGTGGGGGAAGACAGATGTAAACGAACTAAATTTTGTCTTCGGCAGACAGTTCTTCCTTTATTCGTCCGAAATGAATATTCTGCATTCAGCTTCAGCAGTATAGGCTAAATACCAAATATTTGTATGTTGCATCGCTAATTTAATAGCTGCAATTGCTGTTTATTTTTTAAAATTAAATTGTTTTAATTATAATTTTACAGTGTTGAGCATAATCTTGTATGTCTTTACAATTTAAAAACTCCTTGAAAAACTTTTTTTGCAATAAGGGACCCTATTTTCACAAATTCATAAAAGCGGACCCTGGTTGAAAGAATGTGACTTAATGTTTATTTTATATTCACAAATTACGAGTAATTTTTTCACAATTTTGACCTTGTGAAAACCTGACTTTTCACAAAACTGACCTTTCACAAAATGTCTGGACAGACCCCTGCAATATCAATAGTCTTTTGAGAAAATAAACATTTTCTTCTATTATTGATATATTCTGATTTTTTGTAATCTTATTCTTGGAAAACATCCTAAAAAATCCCGATCAAATAATCTCAAAATCTGAAATTAATACTTTATCTAGTAATGCTTAAGGCTGCTCTATTCCTGCTTACTATCCCTACTTTTAGCTAATGTTTAAGTCAAGAAGAAGAGAAAAACGTTCTAGGCTTTGAGCCTTTAGTTGTTGAATAAACTGTCTCGAATAACTCTTTTAGAAAAATAAGTAGTATTGCAGCCATAAATTGAAATTATATAGCATTTAAAAATAATGTTAGAACTAACAAATTTTAATTTTTATTTTAATTCTTATTAAGTTATCATTAAGTTACAGAAACTCTTTAGGGATATTTAGAATATCTTCATCTTCTCCTGATTTTAGGTATTAAAGATACAAACGTTAGGAATTTAGCTAAAAAGCAAGTTATCAAGAATCTAGCTCATGATTGGGTGAAACAAACGTTGATTCATCAGAAAAAATTTCCAGATGAACCTCCTAAAAAACGTAGAAAGGCATCCAATAAAGCTCCTGGCAGTGGTACTATATTTTTGTTTGATTTTGGTTTTAATAATTTAAGCTAAGAGAAAACATTTCTAGATATTTATAAATTACATAGACACAAAGAGATGTGGTTGTTATTTGAACTAAACAAAGCAGTATGTTGAATCATTTGAAAGATTTTGTGCTTATAAAATTAATGCAGGTTTTTAAGCATAGTTTGAAGGTATTTCTTATAAATTAAGTGACATATTTTAAGTCAATCAAAAATAATTTTTTGCGATGTCAACTAGAAAAGTTAATCGTTTATTAATTTATACACGATTTACATTCGGCAAGAAGTTTAGTAAATACCATTGTAAGAATACTTTTTCTTTGAATTTTGCATATTTTAAGGTTTTAATAGTTTTCCTAAATTTTGGTTTGCCTCTCTGAAGTTTTATAAGCTTTTAATTTTTTCAATTGAGGATTTTTTCAAACAGAATTTTCTAAACTAACATTAAATACTGGAGTATTAATAATTTTTAGTAGTAGGTAATATAAAAAATCTTGGAAAAATAGAGATTTGGGCAATGATTACTTAATTTTATATACCAAATCACAAGAATATGAATTAAAATTGATTTAGTTAAAAAGTTTTTTTTTCAAATACTTTTATATTCATTCCAACTTAAACAAAGAGATGAAAAATGTGACCATTACAATGTTAGTGACATCAGTGTATATTGATTATTTCAGTGAGAAATAACAATTATTTCCTGAATAACGAAAACTGTTCTGGATATGATTGTTATTGCGTATTTAGAATAAAATAAATAAGATCTTTATATTTTATCGATTCATGAAATGTTAAAAATATCATTATTAAAATTCAGTAAAAGCTTGACTATCCAGAAATTCTCAATGTTAAATCACTCTGTGTCTCTTTTTTTCTAATTTAACTTATTTTCCAGGAAATTAAATTGTAAATAAAAAATTTTAATAAGAAATCAAAAAAGAAAAAACATTGGAAACAAAATTGTCATAATTCTGTACTCTCATTTAATTGTTAATTGTTTAAATAATTTATCACTAAAATTCTGTGTGTTCCTTATTTAAGTATATGCTGGAAAGTATGCCACTCCTTAAATAAATAATCATTTCACAAATCAGAGTCTTGTTACTGTATAAAATAAGTCTTATTTAAACTTCTATTAAAAATGGGTGGGGGATTGCTTGAATGCTTACACCATATTGATATTTAATTCATATTCCTGTTAATAAAAAAAAAACATTTGTAAATTATTTTATGGTTTTATTTTTTTTATTACTTATTGTTTAAAAATTTATCACTAGACAAACATTTTTAACAGGTTTATAGAATTCAAGAAGATGCCTCAATGAAGCATGTATATGAGTTGTGTATATGAAGTTTTGTCCAAAATCAATTTTCCAAAACAAATTTTAGCTTTTATTTAATCTTGATTTTTAATCGTTATTACAATTAAAATATTCTGATTCATCTGAAGTTATCGTATAAGAGGAAATGCTACCTGCAATACAAGAAATTTTTTTAACCCTCGTAAAAAAATGGATAAAACAGCTCCAAAATAATTTTTTTGTCGTGTGTTTGAACAGACCAGCATTTATAACTGATCATTAAAATGTTTAAATATTAATAAAGCTTACTGTAGAATACTAATTATCTTAAAGATCAGGGGTAAGTCATAAAATTAAAATTGTCATGTAAGTGAGGATGTTTCATTAAGTATATAAGAATCAAGTAGTGATTTAAAAATTGAAATTTATTCTAAAAAATCATAAAGTTAGAAAAATTTTTTGAATGAAGAGACCCTTCGGATTTTGTTTCATATAATTTGAGAGATGTAATGGACAGTCAAAATTATATAAATCTCCATGTTTTCATGTTATTCTTACTATTGATAATACTGTTTTTTATACCTTTATACTTGTTAATCTTAACTTTTTCTTCAGATTATGAAGCTCACATGAAAAGTCAATCAAATGATTCTGCTGAAAGTAAAGCTTCAGCGACGAGCTCCATTTGCGTTGATGCCGTTCAAAGTGCAAAACCTTCTCTATCAATCGATGGTAAAGTCCTTTCTTTTTTTAATGCAGTTAATATAAAAATTTGATTTTTACCTGCAGGAAACTGTTTTAGCAGAATGACTCCTGAAATAAAAAAGCGACTCTGTCTGGCAAGTAGGGCTGTCTTAACTGGCTGAGAAGATTTATTAAATCTAGGTTTCTTTCAAGAAAAACAAAGTTTTTAATCTATAAAATTGTTGTGAGGCCAGTCTTGACATATGCTTCTGAAACTTGGACAACGACAATACTGTAAGAAAATTGTATCGCAATATTTGAGAGGAAGATTTTGCAGAGTATACTTATTGATGTAAATGAAAACATTAACTGGTGAAGGAGATTTAACTTTGAACTGTGCAAATTTTATAAACTACCCAATATTATTAAATACATAAAAACAAATAGAATGAATTGGATGGCCCAGGTGATTCGAATGAGTGATGACAATACAATATAAAGGATACTGCTTTTTAGACCCACTGGAACACGAAAGCGGGGAAGGCCGCGGTTGAGATGGGCTGACTCACTGGAATCTGATTTTCTTTGCAACTAATGAAAAGAATTGGATATGAAACATAAATCGGAAGTTTTTATGGAGAAATTTCCAAAGGAAGGAATTTGGCTGTCTGGCCAACTATGATGATGCTGTTTTTTAACATTCGTGATAGATTACAAGAAGTTTTTTTTCAATCTTATTTCTTGAATTTCATAATTATAATTTCGTTTAAGCTTATAACTTGTTGCAATTATTTTAGAGTGTTTGAAGTAACAAAATTTTTATTAACCATTTATAGGATTAGTAGTTCCTGATATTTCTACTTTTTTTTTTATTTATTTATTTATTTATTTTTTTTTTCGGTATTTCTAAAAATGCAATGTTCTATTTTCTAAGAATGTAGCTTTAATTTCATAATTATTTATTATAAGCATCTAACTTGCTGGAATTATTTTAGAGAGATCGAAGCAACAAAATTTTAATTGATATAATTAACGTGAATTACCCAATTAACTCTGAGCGCTAATTCTGACTTTTCCAAACTTGTAGATGTAGACTTTCCTGCATCAAAAAATCAGTTGCTGTGTAAGTGATGTGTGGCAGGAAAGTTCTGTACATTTTTACGTGGAGGCTCAATGCTTAGAATGTAAATTTTTAAAAGCTTTAATTCCTTTGAAGTTTTACAAGAATTATAATTCTTTTGAAACAGGAATTTTCCATAAATAAAAGCATTTCTCTCAAGTTTTCATCAGTAATTTCGTAAAAATCTATTTATTTTCCTTAAAATATATAGATTTTAAGGATAATTCATTCGAGTTTTCAAATTTTATCCTGATAAAAAAGATTCGCTTTGTTTTATGATTTAATTCATAGATTTAAAATTTAGCAAATGTATGTGACATGAATATACAATTTTTTTTTCTCTCTAAAATCTATCTTTTTGTAGTTTCACAGATGCAATACAATGTGGATATTGAGCCACAAATGGATTTTGAAGTTTCAGAAGAACCACAGGCTGATTTTGAAATGTTCAAAGACTTCCAAGTGGACTATGCTGCAAAAGCTAAAATTTCTAGGACCGAAAATAAAAAAAAATCTAGTGAAAAAGACACTAATTCTAACAAAATCCAAACAAGTGTAAATAGTATAGATAAACCTAGTGTAAAAAGAGAGATTCAAGAGGAAAACTGTAAAGAAGTTCTTAAATTACATTCTAGTCCTTCTAAAGAATTTAGAACTTCTGAATTTGAAAATAAACTAGAAAGTGTTTCAAGTACATGCCCCAGTCAAATATTTGAAGGTAAATAAATATATATCTTTTATTCTTGTATTTATAATATCTTTTTATATTTGTAAATTTAATGTTATCACTTTTCTTTTGTTAATGTTGCAAATTTTAATGAACATGTAGTTTTTAACAACAAACTTGTTATTTTTATATTATATTTGTTATTATTGTAGATATTTTTTAAATTATGCATGTTTTTAATTGTTATTTTGTCTCCAAAATTTACTCTCATTTAGTACATTATTAATATAGCATAATTTTAAAACTGTTCATTAATCTAAAATTAAACTCTGAGCATTTTATTTTGAAACAATGGTTGTAAAATTTTTGTAAGTTTGATTTTTTTTCTCATTTTTCTGTGCAATTAATTAATTTTATGTAGGAAAAACAACATGTATATTTATTAGTGCTTTTAATTGAATTATTCTTAATAATGTATTCTATTCAAATTATTCATTAAATTAAAATTTAAACTCAATATATTTTATTTTGGAAAAGTATGGGGTTATACTGAGGCCAATCCTGCATTTGATTATTTCACACTTTTTTCTGTTTAATTCATTAATGTTATGAAGAAGAAGGAAAAAAAACAAGTATATTTACTTATTTTAGTGCTCGTATTGAATAATTTAAACACCATTCCACACAAAATGTAAAAATAATTGATCTTCTGGACATGATTATCTTGCTAAGCTTATACTACACTAACATTTATAATAGACCCTGCATTTTGTGCAAGCAGTGAGGAAATGAACTAAAACCATTCAGCAAAAGTTCTTTCGTTGAAAAGAAAACATTTATACTTGATATTGGGAGGCAAGTGTGTTTTACAGTTCTTGTTTTGATGTGTTTATTGGGTACTTGCACTTCAAGAAGACCATGGATACCCACACACATGACCTATGATATTAGTGCTAGCTGATCCAGTGTTTTCACTACAACGCGAAAATCTCGCATATTTTTTTCTTTTCTCGCAATAAAAAATTATTAATGCGAGAAGTTCGCGCACTCTATTAATCAATTCAAAATGTGTGAAAAATTTCGTCTTTTGCCATTTTGAATAAAATCTGTTTCGCTTTTCTTCCTTGATCTTTCATTATTTTGAACATCGGTCCGGTCCTTGTTATCTTTCAGTATTGTTCAGAACCGGTGCGAACAGCTGAACACCTACCCCAAACCACAGAACCCCTTTCAGAACACATTTCTTTGCAACCACGTGTTCACCGTAGGTAACAGGGTTGCCACTCCACAGGAAGAACAGGGAAAACCTGGAAAATACAGGGAATTTAAAAATCACCTAAAATAACAGGAAAAATACAGGGAATTTGGATTTTTTTCTTTACAAACTGGGAAAATACAGGGAATTTTGTTTCTATCTTTTGTCTTTTAAAAAATGGTGCTTACTCAAAGCGTAATCTATAGGATATTTAACCATGATATTTCAGCTATACTAAACTATTTCATTTACTATAGCATTATTTAAGTATGTTCAGCTGTTTTTCTTGCAATTAAAACTAATATATATAGTTAGCTCACGCAAGAGCTCAGTAATTGTTGTTTCCTCTTAATATATCGCTTATAATAATATGTACAGGGAAAACACAGGGAATTTTTTTTTCAGATTTGAGTGGCCACCCTGGGTAAGGTTTCTTCATGTAAGACGTTTAAATTTTTTGTGCATGAATGTAAATACCTTGTTAAGGCGACATCTTCTACTCCGTAGCGGACAAATGAAAATGAAACAAATGTTGGTAGAAACGATCAAAACGAAATAAATACGGATATTTTTCAGCCAAATAAATATAATAGCTGATTAAAAAGTAGATATAGAACATTTTCCATATGATGATGCAGCAAAAATATTCAATTAGAAGATGTTAAAAATGTATTATAATTAAAGAATTAATTATTTTTTTATTAATTATAAAGAATAATTAATTTTTTTTCCAAGTCTATTTTGTGTTTTTTTAATTTTTAGATATCTCACTTAATTTTTGAAATCTCACCCTGTTTTTGGGAAAGGGTGAGAAATTCTCTCCCTTTTATTTTCTATAATGAAAACACTGTGATCGTTTATAAGCAAAATGTTGTGTTAAAGTTGGGCTAAGTTACTTCATATAAGTTAGAATGTCGTTTAAAGTGAAGCTAATTAAATACAATGCTGTATCGCACATCAAATTTGTTGAAATCTAATTCCATCTCGTCTACGTTTTTTACTTAACTTAGATTTATTATTTGTTTAAGTATTTTATTGTAACTGTGATATACTATTGTTTTGTGTACCTGCCAACTTTGATGCATAATAGGTTGTTTATGTTCTACATGGCTTCGAGCCCATCTTCACGTTTTAATGAGAAATATATAGTGAAGGAATTGAAATCTTTGTGAAAGAATATAGAATATGTCACTTAAAAGAATTGATACTTGGCGTGCTTGGCTTACTCGAAATAGAATGGAAAGAGCAGTTGCTAATGTAAACAAATGCCATGTTTCAGCAACCAATCAAGATACCCACACTAAGTCGCTTGCAGTTATCCTATTGTTATTATGAAGTTTGTTGCTGTATATATATATAATTTTTTACGGCTTTTAACATTAGAGATAAATTAGTTTTATTTAAATAACTCATAACTACACTAAATAAAAAGTCAAAGGGTTTGATCAAAATAAGTTTCACTGTAACTTTGAAAGTTCTATCAGAATTTCTTTCTCTAGTTTCAGATTAGATTTGTGCGGAATCTTTCTATTAACTTGATAACATTTCATTGCTTACCAAAATAAATTCCTAATAATTATGGCACTGAACTGTCATAGTCGGGAACTATTCCAACCATAAATTTTATATTTTTTGTCAATAATTATGTTTTTGAAGTTCAGTTGTGAAAAAGAAAATTATTCAGATTTCCCATTTCATTTTTGACAAGCATTTATATGGTAAAAATAATTAATTCAATAAATGAAAAGCAAATAATATTTTTAGTAATCTTGTGAAACTCCTAGAGTTATTGCTATTTCTCATAATTAGTTTGAAAACAAAGTTCTAGTTATGTTATTTTGAAACTATTTTATACATCAGATACTATATTTTCTATATCCTTTATGTTAAACAGGTTATCCGCGCACCTGGAAAGTCATGAATTTTGGTATTGAACAAAATTTGTCATGAAATGTCATAATTTTAACTATAGGGGAAATTCACGTCATTCTG
>NC_092212.1:74236868-74308390 GCF_043381705.1 Parasteatoda tepidariorum
AATTTTTAAACAATTTAAAAACCCCCCCCCCCCCATTTCATGGTGTTCGGAATATCTGAATTTGTAACAAAATCCCCACTCAGAATCATATTTTATTAAAATATTAAAAGTTTTTATCATATTCTTGAAAAATTATGGTGTTCTTTCAAAAAATGGAAGAAAAATCATTTCTAGAACGAAGTATCTTTTAAACTTTTGTGATTTCAGAATTATTATTTATTTTTTTTATTTTATTAATTTAAAATTCCAGCTGAAGCAAGCCAGTCATGGGCAAATTTTTTTTATTCGGAAGTGAGAACAGAAAAATCAGAAGTATTTCTTTCCTTTCTGATGAACAAGAAAAGTATCTTTGGAATATAATTCTGCAGAAAAAAAAAATTTATTTGCTCAACTATTTTATTGCATCAACTCTTTCTTTACTCTGTTTTTTAAATTTAAAATCTGTAAATATTAGGATTCAGAGTATAACAGTTTTGGTTATACCTATCATTTTAATTAATGTTGTTACAATGCTTTTTAAATTTATTATTCTGTTTTTGTCGGAGAAAATAGTAACTTCGTTAAGTCATGAAAAGTTTTTGGAATTCAGGGGTCTGTCTTGGTCTTTTTTAGAGGTACCTATTATGTGAAAATTTAGACATAATTTGTGAAATTTAAAAATTTTATTAAAAAATCAACACAAAAATATGGTAAAATAAGAAAATATTTTCAAAAATATTTAAATATTTTTCAAAAATATTTTCAAAGTATTTTGTGAAACTACCGTTTTTCTTTAAATAGAATTTGTGAAACTACCGTTTTTCCTAAAATTGAATTTGTGAAGCTACCGCTTAACGGCAGTAAATTTGCCTTGGACAGATCATGGATTCGAAAATCTAAAATGTAGCAGATACCCTGTATAATTAAATATGTAAAGAATTAATGTTTTTTTTTTGTGGGACAATAAGCCCTCGCTCACCTTCTTGTCTGCAAAAAAAAACTATCTCCTTAAAGATGTAACTTTGGCATTAATCAAAGTTAACGTTTTAATTCATTTTATAAAATAGAATTTTCAATATTTATAATAAAATATATTATTATATATAATGGAATATTAATTTTATATATAGAATGTATATATATGAGTAGAATATTCTTTAAGAAACTTATGTGTTTTCCTTTTGTTTTCAAAACTGTTGACCTCTAAAACTTTTTCAAGTAGATATTTTTTTATATTTTCCTAAAATCAGCTTTTATTCCATATTTTAAATTTTTTCATGTTAAAATTTTTTGCTTTTAAGAAATAATTGAAAATACTGAGATTTTAGTACTTTAGATAATAAGGCATATAACAGAGGTGGGGAACCTTTTTACCATTAGAGGCCACATTTAAATTAGGCAGCAATAAGAGAGGCCGCATAAGCTGATTGACCTAAGAAAGTGACTGTTGTGAAATTATTATAGTTTTTCTATAGATTTAACAATTTATTGCATTATATAGAAAAAATAAAATATAATACTACAAAATTTTAAATATAATATACATATAAAATAATATAAAAATATTATAAAAAAAACAATGAAAAATATTTTTTTATTCACTAAGTTAGTGACTTATTTGGCTTTGTTTTTTGTTTGACAGTAATTGTATATTTGGATCAAGCTTCGTAACACACAGTTTTAATTGATCCTCTAAATGTGCATCTGTAATTTGCGTTCTTAAATTTGTTTTTATTTTTGACATGAGAGAAAATGTTGTCTCGCAACAGTAGGTACTTCCGAAGCAGGAAAGTAAACGGCGAGCATGTTCTCGAAGGCATGGATATTCAACAGCATTTTTCCAGATTTCTATGGGATCCTTTTTAGCGTTAAAAAGGGATTTGATGATACTATCTTCCCCTAAATCAATTAACTCCATTTGTAGTTCTGCAGGAGCCTCGGATATATCTATTAAATGTGGTTCAAATGCCAGTTTCATAGCAGGAGTGTGCTCGTCAAAATCAGAANGTTCCTTATAAATATTAGTTATATGTTCCTTATATGTCAAAAATGCATAGTAATAAACTTTTAATTTTCTTAAGTATCAAAAAGAAAGAAAAATTTTTTTAAATATAAATATTTAAACAATTTTTGTGCAAAATTTTTCTGCACATGCATTTGAATATAAATTTCTGAGATTTTAAATCTGTTATTTTACCTTAATTTTAATTAAAAAATATTTTAAAACCTGCTGATTACCTATAGTATAATTAAATTTCAATATAATGCATGGCAACTGTTGGTAGTTTTGAAGTTTATATATTTTTTTGGCAAACTTAAGTTTATGACATTTTTGACGGTTTAAACCAGTATTATACCCTTGTCATGTCAAAAACCACTTTTTGACGTCAAAAACCCAACCCTGACTCATAGTGTTTTGACCAATGGCCAAAATTTAAAAAAACTACAGAAGTCGCTACTTTTTTTTGTAGTTTGCTGTATAGTGTGCTTTTTTAAAAAATGGAATTGTAGTTGGTAAGCAATACAAAATAATTTGTAGTGATTCCTGACAACTCCTTTTAGCTTGTCGAAGTAAAAGGGTTCCAATGCAATTTTTTGAATCTGATTGGAACAAATGTTGTGCAGGTCAGCAGACATAAAGAAACTGTTTTCGTGGCTGAGCTTTTTAGATTTTATCTATACTGCTCATAATAAATTATGACTAATTTATCAATTTGCTCGTAATATATCCATGCCCTCAAATGCAAGTGTACATTCATTGTCTAAATAAAGAATTTTGTTATTACAATGAAGATGAGCATATTTTTCTCTGTAACTTCAGAAGTATTTTATTACAAATATTTAATAATACTCTATTATTTCGTGAATTAAATATTTTCTGTAAAGTTAGGTTGATGTTGAAGGTTGAAAGAAATAATTTCCCAAAAAAATTATTTCGATTAGTAAATTTGCTCATGTAAGCATGAACAGATATTTCTTTATAATTTCTCATGTTCCTAAATAAATGTATTGTTCTAACTAACTTTTTTTTTTTTTTTTTAAATCCTATTATTCAACTTCTCTTTATTTTGAACATTAGTGCATAGCTGCCATCTCTATTGGATTTACCAGTAGACTACTGGATTTTACCAGTTTCTCCTGGTCTACTGGTTTAATTAAAATTCTCATGGATTTTGTACAGATTATTGATTGTTGAAACATTTAAATAAGTATTACTAACATAATGAAGCGAACCTCATTTATAGAAATTAGTTCAAAACTTTTTTTGTTCTAAATGTTCAGTTTATTTTTATTCAGAACTCTCTTTTTAATTTAAAAAATTCTTTTAACTATCTGATGGATTAAATGCCTATTAATGTTTGAAATCATGAGTATACATAGTACATAATATTTCAAATGTGTTTAGTGTCAATCATAACCGGAAAATATTGCAGTTTTTCTTATTTGATAACTATAAAAATCCTTAAAATTCCCTATGTGTAAAATACTTATTACATTATGTAACAATTATCATGAGATTAATCCATTAGATTTCGTAAAACCTTCTGGATTTTTTCCTATCCATGTTGGCAGCTATGTGAGTGTAAATTGAATCCTTAAGTCAAAATTTTTATCCTACTAATATTCTACTTAATTTTGAAAGTTATTTGTAATCACTACAGTAATAATAATAATAAAAAAAATTCATAGTTTTAGTTAACAAAGATAATCTCTCTTTTCCAATCACTGGGTTTAATGTAATTAACAACTTAGTTTTATTATAGATTTGTTTTGAGATTACTTAAAATAAAGGCAGCAACCAGTGCTCTGCTAAAATATTTTTCACCTTAATCACATTTTTCATGTGTTCCTTATCAAATTTTAAATCCTTGCAGGTCTTAAAGTATTGTACAGTGCAGAAATCTTTGAAGAGTTTGAAGAGGACGTGTCTCAAGCCTCTCAGAATAATAACATTCCTGAGATTTTAAGGTATTTGAATTCAGACCTCATGAAATGCAGATCTTCTGAAACTGTTACTAATAATAAAGAAATAATATCTAAGGGAACTTCACACTTTACTCACACTAACGTCTTCCAACCATTTATTTCAACGTCAGACTCTACTTACACTGCTACTTCAACTGGTATGCACTTTAATAAAAACCCTACAATATCTTCTCCCTTCTGAACTTTTTCCATCTCCCTTGCATGCCATCATATTTGCATGAGTAGCTAGTGATATTTTTTAGGTTTTGAAAATAATATTTTGTATGAAAAAACATTTTTTACATAGTTATTGAATATATGTTGTCTTTATTTGCATATTTATATTCTGTACAGTGTGCATAGCGTTTTTAGAAAGCGCTTAAAGGTGCTTGTTTTTACTTAAGCCCTTAATGGTACTTTTTTTATTAGAGGTTTGTAAAAAGTGCTTATTTTTCTATCTTTTAAAAATATTTTTTTTTTTTTTTTGCTGTATCAATTGTTGTTCTAAATTACAAAAAATTCATGATTTTCACAATTTTCTCTACAATATTTATCAGAAACTAGTTATTTTTATCATGATTAAGTAAAGTTTTTAAAAGTTTTTAAAAATGTTTTTGAATTTTATTGATTTTATGTCTACAAATTAAGAACTTTAAACAATAGGGGGGGGGGAGGAATTTTTATTACTGCACAGATCCTAGTTATGATTTATTTATTTATTTATTTTTGTAAAGTGATTAAAAAAAATTTTGAGTGCTTAAAAGGTGCTTATTTTTTGTTGAAAAAGCTGGCTACGCACCCTGTCTGTAGTGTATGTTACGTTTTTAGGGAATTACAAGATTTATTGCATGTATTACTGATGCATTCTATGGAATATTAAATGTTCAACCGAGATCTCCCTAAAAATAAAATTAAAAATCAAGAGGTTTTTTCAAAAACAAACCTTCAGTTTTGAAGAGCACTAATCTTGCTAAATATATTAATTATATTTAGCTAGGTTAATGCCCTTCAAAACAGATTTAAAAATATTCAAATAAATAAGAGAAATAATAGTATTTTATGCTGACTTAGCCTAAAAGTAATTTCCAATAGGTATGGTAATCTTAAATTTCTGTTATTGCTATCTTTTTTTCTTAAAATTTTAAATAAAAAAAGGGGACAACATTTTTGCAAAAATGGCAAGGAGGGTGCCTTTTCTTCAGTAAAAAGGCCGACAGGGTGGGCCACCCTTCTGCAATTGTTGAATAGGTGAATTATAAAGGGAAAAAAGTTCATTGTGTGGCAATTATTTTAGAAAACGTTATCAGGGTGTGTAGTGTTTTTGAAAAGTGTTTAAAGGTGCTTATTTTCGATTTTCGTTTCTTAAAAGCCCTTAAATGTGCTTTTTTAATTGGGTATTTTTGAAAAGTGCTTAATTTTCCGTTTTTCAAAAAAAAATTTCTTTTACTATGTTGATTTTCACTTCGAATTATGCAAAAAGACACAGTTCCCATTGTTCTATTCAACGTTTTCACAATTAATTCAACCCCAATCTATTTTGGCGTATTGTCAGTCTTATTTGTTGTCGATCTAGTTCGGCGTACAGAAACGCAATTCGTTTTACATTATTCAAAATTTCATGATTTTTGACAGGACTGTTAAAACAAGATAAAATCGTCGATTGTCAAGAACTTTCCAACCATGCCTAATTATGATATTTTTGAGTGCTTGAAAAGTGCTTAAAAGGTGCTTATTTTTTGTTGAATAATTTGTCTGGTTATATAATAGTAATATAATTATTATCTTTATATTATTTAATATTAAATATCTGCTTGTTTTTCCATGCCAGGTGAGACTGAACAACATAACAGATGTAAAAAATCTATCGTTCATGCTGATAACAGTTCGCCTCACAACCCAACCATTTTAAATCTTGTCAAACCTTCACAGATGGTTTCTTCAAACTCTTACATCACAGAAACTCAAAACAATTTTCAAAAAGATAAATCTCCACAGACGCATTCAAACAGGGAATCCGGATTCTCCCCAAAAACTATTAATCATAATCAAAACAACAGAAAAACAGTTCATAAAGTAGATTCTCGATTTAATTCTTCAGCACCATCAGTCCACGTTCCTGAAGAAATCACTATCGATGACAGCGATGAGGATGTTACATAGCCTATATGTAAATAATTTTTTTTTTCATTGACTATGATGTTTTAGTATCATCCTAATTAGAAAAAGTCATTATTATTTATTAAATATTTCTTGTTGGTAAAATTGCTAATCAACTAAATACATATTACACAGTAAATTGTTTGCAAAAATAGTTTTTTAACTGCTGAATATCAAGCTTCTATTTGTCATAATTTATTACTTAAAAGTTTATATTTCTGCAATTCTGTTCATATTTTATAAATTTAGATATTTAAGACTGTACTGGAGTCAAAGTCTGCTTCCTGTGTCTTCCATCTTAAGCTATATAAAGTCCACTTTTCTATTTATTCTGCTACTTATTAATGTTTTGAAATAATTTTTGTTTCATTTTATTCATTTAAAATTTTTTTATGGAACGAATTGGGCAACCAAATTTCTATTTTTAAGGTTGCTATTGCGACTTTGAAAAAGTTTTAAAGCAAAGCTAATAGTTACAATTTAAAAAATTGAAAATTATTTTTAGCGAAATAATATAAAGGCATTTTTCTATTTATTCAGTCATTAATTGTTAATATGTTCGAATTACTTATTGGAATCGCTCATTTTAGTCACTGAAATTTGTAAAATGAATGAAACTTAGTTACTAAATTTTAATATTTTGTTTAAAATTTACAATAGTGATTTTGATAAATTTCGAAAATGTTTTGTAGATAATTAAATAATTAAAATTTTATCCTTCCATTAAGGGAAATTTCAATGAATAATATGAAATAAAAATTCATCAAATATTTAGTGACTAAATAAATAGAAAAATAGACTATATTCAGCAAACAATAGGGTATCCTATGTGCTATATAGACTAAATCAAAAACCGGGAATAGAGCACAGTTCATTTACTTTTAATTGTGCTTTATTCTTTGTTATAGACTATATTTTCTCATAGATTAATATGGCATATGACACAAACAGAATCTGACTTCAAGATGCTTTTAAAAGCCTGGTGCTAATAAATGTCAATATTCAGTATTCTAATGTTTTTGTAAATTCTTAATTATTTACTGGTAAATGATTTTTTAAAAAATACTTATAGCTATGTTTTTGTTTAACTATGAGCTAAATAGAAAGTTCGTAAAAAATGCTTTTAGTTAAGAAAAATTTATTTTGTATAGGAAGAATATTTTTATTTTTTTTTTTTTCATAATTAAAAAATGTCTTTTTTGTAGAAACATTAAACACTTGTCATAATAATTTTTAAGCTAAGAAAGATGTTTAAGTTTTCCTGGACAAAAAAAAATTTTAACAGCTGTAAGTTATTAGCCTGAATAATCTACATACAAATTGTTTGAAAATCTAGTAAGAAAACAAAAAATAAAAATTTATTTCCGTTTAATTTTTTTTCTCTACCATAGTTATCAGATTTCTTTTCTTCAAGTAACAAAGAAACGTCTGGAGTATAGTGAATAGTGCACCATTTAAAATTACTGTATTAAACAAAAATAAATATTTATAAAGTTTCGAGTGTTTCGTAGTTTACATAAAAAATTTAACTTTTAAAGTGAATCAAATAAAATGCAACTGTTCGTTAATTCATGTCTATTTATTTACTAATAGTTAGCATTCGAGACTTCTTTTTTTTAATAATTTTCTTTAATTTCAGTCTTCTTTTTAATGATCAAAATTAAGTTAAAGGTAATACATCTTTTCAGTAAGTTAAATGCATTACATCTTTTCAGTTGTTTATATTTTTTATCAATATAGTTCTACTTTATTATTAACCTAAACAGTTCCAATTTATCATTTCAATTGTTTGTATTATATCTTAACTCAAATGTATTAGTAACCTATACAACCTTTATTTTGTTAACACTATATTATCATAACTTTTTAAAAATTTCAGTCTGTTAATGCATTTGTTGTTTTGTTTTAAAACTCTCCGTGTAAAAATTTTAATTCATTTTACATTCTTTGCATGGCTTGTAAGAAATGGGTGATTTGTACAATTCAAAATGAAAGCCAAAGACAATTTATTTTTGTTGTATGTCGATATCAATTTCCCCTACATACACCAAGTGTATATATTATTGTACTACCTCAGTGTTTCTTTTTTATGCACAGAATAAATTTAGAAAATTTTTCATTTAGCATTTAAGTGTGTCATGTACATAGCTTGTAAATATCATTGTAAAGTGTAAAGTTATTGTTACAGTTTTGATGTTACTTAATAATGTATGTATTGTACTGATGATTCTTGTTATTCAGTCTCTGCCGAATGCAGATAGAACCATTGTGATAAACCGTCCAATAATTATTGGCTTTGAGTTTAATGTGTATAACTTGTTTCCTTAGTAAGTTTTTCATGTATGAAATCTTTTCTATGTGTATTAGTTAATTAAAACAAATGATTTAATTTTTTAAGAGTAGGAAAATTAAAGTATTTTATAGCATACTTTCATTATATACACATCTAAATAGATTCATGCTTATCTCAGAAGATTAAAAAAAAAAAAAATTTGCTATGCGTTGATTTGAGTATTTTTTTTTAACTAGTCCCTTAGAATCTTGCAGTTCATTTGACTAATTTTTTAAAAAAACTAGCCTAGGATTGTTTTACATCCCCTTTTTTTTCATTCAAACTCTTGTATTACCGAGAAAAATATTTTTTATTCAAGCGTATTATTTTCTTTCATTTTCATACTTTAAATGATGTTATAATTATAAGTAAAATAAAATGATTTAAATATACAAGAATGTCAACTAACGGAAATTATGGTAAGCTATTAAAATAGATGGCCTGTGCTCAATCCTGTCTATATTGCCCCAATCATGCCATTGGTCTCAAAACTGTAGAGCTATGATTTGTTTTTATGTGCTATAGCTATAGGCTACAAAGCTGCATCAATACTCCTTAAATTTTCATGAATTTAGACTCTTAAAAATCATTGTAAAGTTTCTACAAAATATAATGACATACTTAATAAAAGTATTTTTTTCTCGCTTTCTTAATAAATTTTTTTGCCGTAGGATTCTATTAGAAAATGCTTTGGAAAAATGACTCCATTGTTATAGTAAATCATATCTTCAAGTTGACATCCCTGTATTCATGTACTTCATTTTAAAATACTTTATACTTCTTTCTAAAGTAACTTTGTACTTATTTTTTAATTTATTTAATAGTATTTTCTTTTTTTAACATTTCTGTGCTCATCAAAAGTAAAGCATCTAAATTTCACTCTCATTATTGCATTTTTTATATTTCATTAACAGTATAAAATAGTTTTAATCTATTTTTTTAAAGCTATAAGTTCTACTAATTGGTAAGCAAGGAAATAAAACGATTTTTTCTGAAATTATTTGTAATTATATTTATATAAATATTAGCTTTCTGATTTTGTATGACATACTAATTGAAGTAAAATGAATTACAAACCAAATTTTTATTTTATTGATAAATAATATATAACTATAATATTTGCTGAACAAGTTATGTTATTTTACTGATTTTTTGAAATTAGTACTTTTTGCAATTTATATCTTAAAATTACTGAACTACAGGCATTTATTTTTAAAATTTATAACTTATTTTTTAAAAATGTAAATTTTAATAACTCAGTTGAAGTAGTCCGATGAATTTCCAAGTTTAAAATTTTTTATTACTATTGATAAGTAATACTTAAGCTGTCTCTTTTGTTTGTATTTTGCATTAGCTGTTACAAACTTTACTAGATTCATTTTCACGTATGAATAGTTTAAAAATAGGATTAGATCAGTTGGAAAATTATTTTTGGTATGTGTGATGATTTTATCGTTATTAAATAAAATTATGCAAGAACTATTGATACTTTAGAATTTTTCAATGTATCTAATCGTCCAAGCACAACAATAGATAAGCGATAGTTTAGAATTATTAAACTCCCTCTTATGCCTTTTTTTGTATTGTAAATAAAAACTATTTTATCTTTATAAGTTTTGTGCTTTATTTCATGTCTTATAAAAGTTTTTATAAGACTGCAGAATTCTCAATCAAGCTAATTGCAGGCTCGGCTCTTTTATGTAACTTTCCATTATAATGACGAATGCATAAAATCCTAATTGCTATTCAACTATGCACAATATAATCTTAATATACATTAGAACGTCCACACTGAGCCTACTGTGTTTTTTTCTATCCATGTTGGCAGCTATGCCATATTTTCTTTGATATTACACAATACATGTGAAACATCTTGGATCGCCTTTGAATGAAGGGAGAGTTATGTGACCCCATACAGCGATAGCTACAGAAATTCCCTGGTTTCAAAAAATATTTTTCCTCGGTGTAGCTTCCGGGTGCGTAGCATTTTTGAAAGGTGCTTTTTTTATTCGGGGTTTGTAAAAAGTGCTTAATTTGCATCTCTTAAAAATGTTTTTTTTCTTGCCTTGCCATATCGATTATCGTTCTAAATTACAGAAAAATTCACACTTTTCTCTGCACTATTTATCAGAAACTAGTTATTTTATCATGATTATGTAAAGTTTTTGAATTTTATTGATTTCATGTTTATAAATTAAGAACTTTAAACGATAGAAAAAAAAAGTAATTTTTATTACTGCACAGATCCTAACTATGAATTTTTTTTTTTTTTGGAAAGTGATTGAAAATATTTTTTGAGTGCTTAAAAGGTGCTTATTTTTTATTGAAAAGTCTGACTACTCACCCTGATAAATATATATGCAGTACAGAACCTGTTATCCGGAAATCAGAAAACTGGAACGAAATTCAATAATTTTCCTGTCATTTTTTTAAAAAAATTTCCTCGAAAGATTTCAGAATTCTTTCTTTCTTTTTTAAAAGATGTTTACCATCATTTTAGAAATAATAATTAGCTCCCTACACTGTCAAAAGAAGTACGAGTTTTTTTTTAAATTATTCTAAATATACCTATATATATTATTTTAGTTTAGTTTGACAATAAAGAAACGGCTTTTTGTAGGGATTCAGAAAACCGGAAAAATCAGTTATCCGTAATAGTGATGATCCCGATCGTTCCGGATAATCGGTGCTCTACTGTATTTACTTTGAATCTAAGTTCAAATCAGCAAATGTAAAGAGATACTCATTTAACAAAAAATAGCGTAGGTAGAAAAACATAAAATTTCAGACTTCCAGTTTGAATAATACCAGTCACTATTTTTTGAAAACATAAATGCGTTTAAACGAGAGGAATAGCATATTTAGTTATATACCGTTAAGGGTGCTTTTTCCCCTGTGTGTTTTTAAAAAGTATTTAATTTTATATTTTTCTTTACCATGTTGATTTTCGCCACAAATTATGCAAAATGACATTGTCCTTTCAACGTTTTCACAATTAATTCAACCTCAATCTATTTCGGCTTACCGCCGGTCTGTAGCGTATAAAAACACCATTTGTTTTACATGTTTGATGAAATACTTGCGTATACTGAGCTGAATTCAGTGGTTAGGATTTTTGACTCTTATATGCAACCCTGCTGCATTTTGTAAGAAATTCTCAATTTCAGACTTCATTTTCCGCCCTCTGTAATAGAATCGAAATATCTCTCGAATTTTTGCAGATTACGGGGACCAACTAAACATTGTAAATTTTTTTTTCTCTATTAGTGATAGAAAATTTTTTTTCTCTTATTAATTTAATCGTTTGTGACGCGCCAACCCTGTCTAATTATGATATTTTTTTAAGTGCTTAAAAATATATTTTGAGTGTTTAAAAGGTTCTTATTTTTTGTTGAAAAATTTGGCTACGCACCCGGATAGAAATGAAAGGATTCGATGATGTAAACATTAAAATTTATCTCAAACCAAAACTCTGGGTGAGTTTTGTTTTTTGTTTATTATTCGCTGTAAGTTTGGGAGCTGGGTTCATACCTAATTTTAAAAACTCTTAACTTAGAAGATAAAATTTCGATAAAAATCCACTTAAAGTATTCTTGTCTAAAAAATTTAAGACAAAACTGCACTGTAAAGTTATTCAAATGACGATATTTTACTTTCTTTTTTTAATGTAATTATTTAAGTGTACTTATCATTTTTTTTCCTCAAATAATTGTTACCAAAATTTACAAACGATATCTTTCTATTCTTTCAGCATTCACCATTGCAGAACGTAGCTAAAAAATAAATAATTTTCGAAATCTTAAATTGTTTTTCCATTTTATAAATATATTTGTCACGCATTGAAAGCGTTAACATTGTCAATTCGTAGTGTGGCCGGTGATTATTGAAAAAGATACAGGAACATGGAAAAATAATAGAATTTTATAAAGTAAGCCCAAAACCTTACATGCTGGTGGATAGATAGATAGAGAAGAGATGATTGACTTGGGGGAAAAGGGTTTTCATGTCTTTCTGGACAATATATTTAAATAGAGCGTTCGCCTTCCAATGAGGCGAACCGGGTTCGAATGCTGGTCGGTACGAATCCGGCTTGCACCCCCGCAGTGCTGAGGTGAAATAACCTCAGTGGTAGATGGATCATGGGTTAGAGTCCCCTTGGTATCAGGCTAACAGTGGAAAGTTCTCTTGGTCTTCCTCCCCATGTAACCGCAAATACGGGTTAGTTCCATCAAAAAGTCCTCCATGAAGGCAAATTTCTCCCAATACTTCATCCAGGAGTCCCCTTGTCTTCTGGATTGGGTTCAAAATTACAAGGCTACATAGTTGAACATTAGCAGTCGTAACCCCAAAAATTGGGTCTGCTGTTCAACAACGGTTATAAAACAGAAAAAAATGTATTTAAATATTAATAGATTTTAGTAACGTGGGACTAATCAATTTCCCATGCTGCTAAAGACACATCACATTTTCTGAGATAATTAGATCATAGAGTAATAATATATTATTTTAATAATAATTATTTATAACTCTATGAATTAGATCGATATTATGACTTTCTTTGTGGGATATGTGCCCCGTTAGATATAAGCTCTGTTTATGGATTGTATTTAATATATAATTCTTTTAACATTACATATGTATGTAAAAACCTTTTCATCTTGTACTTAGGTTTTGTAATACTGAGTACTAAATCAAGTTGAAACGTGAATAACACTTTTAAAGTTGTGCGAAATATCGCGCATGACTCGTTTACAAATGCATAAACAACTTAAAAACAGATTTAACTTATTCTTCAATTTTATTACTCGTGGAGGAAAAAAAAGTAATCTTTTTCGCTGTGTTTTTTTTTTATTTGTATCACGTGATATCATGACAAAGTTCTTTTTCATCAAGGTTAAAATTATTCCTAACAGGAATGAGTTTTTTAAACAGGTTTTATTAAAATGAGACCGTCACATGACAAAATTTCTGTACATTTACGTCTTTTTCTTACTAAGATTCTCGTTGAGATAAATTAGTTCCAATATTCGATTAATTATTCTATTGAATTCATGTTGCTCCAAAAAAGTTTAACAGTGACCTAAGTCGTGCATTTCTAAATTTCTTTTAAATGAGCTTGTCTAAGCCTAAAGTTGATTCTTGTGTAAATAAATTTGCTTGTAAGTTTAATTATTCTGTTAAAATCGAACTTAACAGAGACTTTTAAGTTGAGCATTCCTAAATTTCTTTTAAATAACCTTGCCTAATTCTTGAATAAATAACCTTGTATTGATGTTAAATTATTCTGTTTAATTCGTATAGCTAGAATAAAATATTTAATAGAAATTTAAGCATTTCTAAACTCCCTTCTTGAAAAACTTTTTACAATTAATTCTATCTTTAATTTTTTTTCGTAAAAATAAATTGGTATTGAAATATTCATTTTGCCATAGTTAAAATTTTATTTATTGGTGACTTTAAGTCTAAGTTAAGTTAAATTTAATGTTTTTAAGATTTTTTTCTAGATTTAAATTTGCCATGATATAAACGACAACAACCTTAATATATAGTTTAAAATTAAAGTGCACCACTAAGAAGTTTTTCTTCTTCTTAACTTACAAAAAATATTTCATTTATCTAAGTTGAAACGTAATAGACTTTTCCCAAATTTCAGAATTATCAAAACAAATTGGACGTAATTTGTTGGGTTATAATGATATAAACCCATATGAGGATTGTTAAGAAAATTGTTCTAATAACTTATTAAATTACAAGAACTTTGTAAGAACAACTGCTTCACCAACACTTTAGCTGAACTTAAATCATTTTTTCTACCTATTAAGACGCGTTTTACTTTTTTTTAAATTTCGCACTGAAAAATGATTTATTTTACCACTTTTCCTATTAATAAGTATTTCATAAAGATATTTAGATCAAAGAAAAAATTGAAAGTTCAGTAATTCACTGAAGAAAAAAAAATTAAGTACTTTTTTTAATTTGGAAAGAAAAAAATTACTACTTTACTAAACATCAATGACAATAGCTTTTTTCTTATTCGCAGTTTTTAAACTAAATGCTCTGCCTTCGCCACCCTTAAAATATAACTAGAGAATTCAAGATATCAAAATCTACTGAATCATTAATGAGGAATTCGGTATTTAACAAAACCTGTTTTATTGTGTGAGGAAATGGAGAGGAGTTGAAAGGCAAAAGAAAGTGATAATATTGTGTTAAATCAAAATTACAGTGTAAAATGAATTTTTGTTTCTTTCTATTTCAAATCATTGCGATCTTTAAAGAGAACAATTTATTTTTCTCTCTATTGAGAAGTACTTTAAATTATCGACAAATGATGAATATCGAATACAATAATATCGCAAATGTTATTTATAACTGTTATTACAGAGAGTTATAGAACAAAATTTAAAAACATTTTCGACTGGCCAGTAGGCAATTATTCAACAATATACAATTTTTAATGACTAAAAATCTGTATAGATTAATAATGTATGGCACTTTTTATTTATGTTTTTTAAGCATTTTTCAAAATATGGTTAACATTACAAGGTTTATTTCTAATAATGAGAAAAAAAATTTGATCGCTTTATTTGTCGGATTGGTTTTCAAATTCTGGCTATATGCGTGTTTCAAGACGTAACAAAATACTTTTCCTTCTTCAGTATTCATATTTATATTAAAATCACCGTCAATAAAGTTATTATAAGTTAATAATAAAAAGAATATAAAAATACTTTAAATATTATTTTGTAAATACATTAAAGGCTTGGTTTCTTAGGACAGGACGCCGTCAGCTGGAAATCAGCGTTAACCTCTGATTGGTCCATTTGTGAGTTTGATAGTATACGTCATCGAACGCTCATCTTGAACTACAATTGCCGTCCACCTCAACTGCAGTTGGATTACAACGTGACGTTAACCACAGAAGCAATGGCGGACAACATCCAACAGCGCATTGAAATCAGCCAAGATTTTGATTTTGACATTAAACATAGCTTCTTTATTAAACATAGCACTCTTCATTTAGCTCAGCTGCAATGTGTTTTTTCTTGGACAAAGTCATTATTTGTTCTCTAAAACACTGATCGACAATAACAAAATCAATACAAATTCAAAATAAATATTTGTTTACGTTATTAACGCATGCGCAATGAGAGAAAATGTCTGCGTTGGGCCGACTGCTCACGCTGAGCTAACAAAAAAGTATTTTTATGGCGTCAGCTCTACGTCAACTTTCCGCTGACGCCCAGATAAGGCGCTAGTTCTAAGAAACCAGGCCTTGAGCTAACAAACCAGTATTTTGTTGGCGTCAGCGGGACGTTGACGTCACGCTGACGCCCAGATAAGGCGCTTGTCCTAAGAAACCAGACCTTAAGAATGACTGCTGGTAAAAATAAAAAGAATTATAAGAAATTATCAAACATCAGCTGTCGCCATAGCAACGCATGCAATGACGACGCATGCGCACTATTTACTAATACTCTTGAACACAGTTGAAAAGTGTGATGACATCCAAATAAGGTGCGCACGCCAGCCATCAAACCCAAAATTACACCCATTTTGCCAATAGTTAAAAACAAGAGCGAAATTAAGTAACTTTCAGAATATTATAAAATATTCTTGCTAATCCCATATTTATTTAAAACAAAATATCGAAAACGGACATGGGGAATGGGGACATTTTCGATAAAAAAAGTTGCGATCGGCCGACAATTTTTTAATCGCCCTTTGATATATTCAGTCGCCTTGTGAGGCAGGTGGCGACCGTTAATTTTGTTTTATATCATAAGCGTAGCGTTTTTTAGGTAATAAAATATTAATCAATGTAAAACGATAACCATATAGCGAGCGATATATTGTAAAATATTAATATTTCCTTACGATATGTCGGTCTGTTAAAATTCGGATAACGCACAACATTGCGGTATCGTTTAAAAAAATTTTATACAATAATAAAATCCAGAAGTTAATGAACTGGATTACACTTTTTATCTCCCAATTACACCTTTCATTTGGCAAACATTTGCAATTCTCATTTAATAGGTTACAAAAATTCAACGCTGCTTGATTGATCACGAGGAAAAATTAATTTTCATTGTTTCACCATGACTCACTGTTCGAATGATGTCACCTTTTTTAAAAAAAGAATAACATAAAAGGGGAATAACAGCTTAGCAACAAGAAGTCACAAGTTTTGTCTGGAATTTAAAACCAGAAAAGCAACTTGCTTTTCGAACGGTCAGCTAAGTTTTCATTCTCTTTCCTCGTTTGACTTTTCTTCATATCTTACTTAAAAATCTGTTTGAAATAAAATAGTAGCAGGTCAAATTAAAAACGTAGTTGTAAAAAAATAATAATGGAGTAAAGTAAATACTGAGCCAGATAATGAATAAATAGAAGAAGAAAAATTTTTAAATGTACATAGTTTTCAACGTTTTTAAAAACAGCAAGTTTAACACATAGATATGAAGGAAAAAAAGTTTGCAGTGAGGGAAAAAATGTAAATAAATTAAAATACAAATCAATTTTGATCAAATATTCTCTTTGAGGCTTAAGAATTTTTTTCTCATTTTTTGACCGATCCTCTTATCAGAAAAAAAAATATGCTGATCATATACCCTCACTTATGCTTGGATAATTAAGTTCAAACACCCCTTTGTTCTTTGACTTTTAATCAAATTTTAGGATTAAAATCAAATAAAAGAAAAGAATTTTTATTAAATCAAAATTTGTAATATAGGCAATTTTATGTATATTTAGAATTTAATTCTATTCCGATAAATTATTTCTTTCTATTTTCTTTTTTTTATATCACCACTTTTTTTATATCATCTCAATTTTTGATCATTTTTTCTGAAAACATAGCAAAAACTTAATGTACCCTAGTAGCATCTCATTGGAACAATATTCATGAATCTTGGGTTAATAAAGGTTCGAAGGGCCGTTATTTTTCCTATATTTTATATTCATTATTTAGCCAGTATATGCCATATATTGTCTAACATAGGCCATTTCAGGACTAATATTAAAAAATTATGCATCCCTATATTGGTCCCTGGGTGCATGTTCTTATGGGATACATATTGAGCCAATTTTAAGCCTAACTGGGGCCAAGGTAAAATTGTTGCTAGGGTAATGGTTATATCGATTGTTAAATATCGTTTTTTTAAACTGGAACATTGTTATCTTTTGTTGTAGTTTAAGTGCATAGAAACACGTAATTTTGTGTAAGGAAACATCGAAAGTGATTTTTTTTTTTCCTTCTTATAATTCTGCCAAAATTTTACATATTTCTATACAATTTTGTTCAGTAGCGCGTAGAAGGGGACTGAGGACAGAAATTTTAACCTTGTATTATTTTTAATAGTAAAATAAGTTTTTTTTCAGAGATAAATATCTAGCAGAAGCAAAATATTTAATAAAGAATAAAATTTGAATTTCAAACTACTTCAATGATGGATTTTTATACAGTAAAAAAGTTTTTTTCAAAATTGAGACAGCTCTGAGAATCCGTCTTCATTTGTAAATAAACATGGCGGCGAGGTAGGAAAATGTTGATTAACGAACTGAAGACATTCTTTTTTCTTGAAATAAATTTGGATGATGTGGCTTTTTCTCATGATGTTTTATTTTTGAGACTATTAAACTCTAAGCACCTAACTCAAGAATTAGTACACGGAGTTTCAAATTCGACTACACTTGTTTCAGAGCTATTTTGACACATTTTTGCTCAATTTTAAGAATGTTTAATTTATAAACGTCGTTTGAATTTTTAAAAAACGTTTCATTCATCTATAAAATCGTTTGAATTTTTTTTTTTTAAAAAAGGAAGAGTATTTTGTAAAATTTTTACTTTTGAATACTTTCTACTGACATAACATGGAAAAGAATTTAAAATATGGTTTTAGATTTTTATTATCAAGTTTTTTTTAAAACATTAAATTTCTCTTTTTTATTTCTCTTCTGTAAACACACTCCTTTTTATCAGGGGCCATCGCACACCACTGATTTTGTACAAGTTTTAATTTACTGTGTAAAGAGTTAAATTATCAGACATTGCTAATGTGAAATATGATTTTATGTAAAGCCAAACACTTTAATTTGTTTATGATAATGATTATACTGATTCTCAGCATATACTGATTGTTTGCGATGACTATTATACTGTTGTTGTTGTTGATTTACCTCGCACTAGAGCTGCACAATGGGCTATAGGCGACGGTCTGGGAAACATCCCTGAGGATAATCCGAACACATGCCATCACAATTTTGATCCTCTGCAGAGGGGATGGCACCCCCGCTTCGGTAGCCCAACGACCTGCACGCGAAGTCAAGCACTTTACGGTAGCACAGCNTGGCAAGTTTTTCAGGGGCCATTGCACGCCAATGTTTTTGTATGAGTTTTAATTTACTGTACCCGTAATGAGCTAAATTATCAAACATTATTAATGTGAAGTATGATTTTAACTAAAGCCCAACACTTTAATTTGTTTACGATGACGATTATACTGATTCTTAGTTTATATTGATTGTTCACGATGACGATCATACTGATTGCTTATGTCGGTGATTATATTGATTTTTAGTGTGTGCTGATTGTTTACGATGATGATTATAATGATTCTTAGTTTATACTGATTGTTTACGATGACGATTATATTGATTCTTAGTTTATACTGATTGTTTACGATGACGATTATACTGATTGTTGACAGTGATTCGTAACTGAACTTTCAAATTAAATTAACTTTTGCTAAGAAAATTCCTTCTCTAACTGGTTGAATGAAAAATGACATATTTAAATCAGTTTTCCAGAGATAAACATACATATTAACCTTCCCGGAAATTATGCAACACGACCTCGTTTTTATTTATTTATTTGATGAGGTCATTATAGTGATATTTCATCATCCGCGATCTTTAGCAATCTCACAAAATCATGTCACCATGACTTGTGAAAACATTTTCAGCAATCGGGATGATTTCTGACGTGTGTCGCGATAAAATGAAAGTTTTGTGAGAGTCTGCATCGAACTCTACAATTATAAGTACTTTTGAAATTTAAATGAAGGGGAAAAACTAAATGTAAATTATTTGTATCTGATTTTACTTAACTCAAATTATAAATCTATATAAAATTAATTAAAAGGACCAGTTTAAACTTTAAAACTTTTGAACTCATGTTACAATTGGTAAAAATTATGATTTTCTTTTATTTATTTTTTTAAAAATTTAATTCGGAATTTTTTTCTTATTTTTATGTTAACCAGTCAAATCTCTTATAAAACACATTTATAATGCTTAATACTACTTGATTAAAAGCTTCATTCTCCTAAAAAAAAAAACAAATTGGAAATAACAGTCGATATACTTCAAGCACTTAAAAACAGGCCTCCATTTTCAAGACTTTTCAATGAAGTTGCCAACGAAAAATGGAAAAAAAAGAGGTCAGAAAAAAACCCAGAAAGATTTTTTCTCCTTTATTTTCCATTTTTCGTTGGCAACTTTACGTTTTATTTCAAATCACTTTTGTTTCTTCTCATATACGTCTAACAAGACTTGAAAATGGCTCCTATTTTTGAGCCCTTTATATGTGTCGAATGTTGTTTCTAATTTCTATATTTTTGAAGCGAATGAAGTTTTTAAACAAGTAATATCGTTTCAGCTTCTTGGGATTATTTATTTAATGTTTAATACTATTTAAAAACAATTTGTTAACATAAGTAATCCTTTAAGAAATGATCTAATGTAATTCTAATAGGAATAAGTACGATGTTAATCTTCCAAACTAAAATTGATAAAATAGTTATAGAATTATTACAAACTAATCAATGAAAAAAGTAAAATTATATTTTTATTCATGCTCAATTCTTTTTGGAATTCTTAATGACAAAGTCTTAATTTCTTGGTTTGATATCAAATGATTATAAATCAATTTAGATTAGGAAACAAAAAAAAAAATTTAAAAAAATCAAGTATTTCAAATTATTATTGACTATTTAAAAGACTTTCTACATTATTTATTTATACAAACTATATGACTAATAAGTTTTAAAAGCATTAGTAATTAAATAAATGTAAAACATAATTCGTGTAAATGAAAATTTTTTGTTAAATTGCAAATTATTTTAAATTAGCAGTTAATAGATAGTTAATATTTTAAAATTTCGTATCACTTTAAACCACATTTAACCTTTTTGCTTTTAGTCTATATTAAACGTTAAATAATAATGTTTGTACAATATCCTTTCCTTTTTTATTTCGAAACAACCTTCAATTTTAATGACATCAGGTTTCATAACAACAAGCTTTTTTTTGTTTAAATTTTAATCATGCTAAGCATGATATCAATCAGCATAATACAAGTAATTAAATGAGGGAGAGGCTTAAATATCTAAATTTGAAGGGCAAAAATAAAACAATTTTTAAATTGAAGAAGTGAGAGGAAATAAAAGTTTTAAGGCTTTTAACCATAGTTGTTATTAACCCTAAGATGGCTAACCATTTTTACCGCATAGCAAATCAGTTCTCCACAAGTTGTTAACTCTTTGGCGCATATCGGACTCCAATGTCCCTTTTACATATTTATTTTCTGATGATCTAATTACAATCAAAAATAATTTTGGTATCTTTTAACATAAAAAAAAACAGTTACTAAAAAATTGTGTTGTTGTTGTCGTAGGCTATTAAGGTAAGGAGTGCAATTGTTCTAGTTTTGGCACCATCTATGGCCAAGAATTCGACTTCTGCCACAGCCATACGTCACACCCATTTATAGGGCGGACACAATCATACATCCACATTCATTCATCCACAGATCGTAATTTTGACCTGAACCAGAAAACGACCAGTCTCCAATTCAGTACCCCCAGAGGTTTAATTTGTTATTAGAACACATTTGTTATTAGACTTTGTGACCCGATAGATTTAACATGCACCATTTACTACACGGGGAGTCTTCGGCGAAAAAAATTTGTTAGATTATCTGAATTATATTTGTACTAAAATATAAAAATCCAAAAAAAATAGTTTGAAAGAAATTTTTTTTCTCTCTCATATTCAAATATTTTATTAATAATTGATCTTGTAAATTAAAGAAATTTCAATGATGAATAACTGTTTCTCTTAGATCTAAATAAGTGCAAATTCGAAAAATAATTGTTTGGAAGGGAACTGTGTTTGGAAGATTTTACTTTTAACGCAGAAACTATAAATTATTAAAATGGTAAATGTAATATTTTTCACTTATTTAGACCTAAGTTAATACAAAATAATGATAAAAGTATGCAAAATATGTTTAATAAAAATTCTGCACACATTGATCGTGCAGTATGAAAAAAAAAATTTAGAAAATATACGAATTCCTTTAAACTATAGACAGTGAAAATAAAAGTTCAATAACTGCTAAAAAAAAATTTGAAAAAAAATTTTTTTTATAACAAAATGAGTGTTAAAAAGGAAGTTTAAAGTTTCGAATATTTTTTCGAAAATGTAATTTTTGTCAATTTTTTTTTTATTAGTTTATGATTAGCTATGTTGTGATTATTTATCGCAATCAATTGTTTCATGAAGGTTAATGATCTAATATCCCCTTTTTAGAATTCTTTTATATTTTTCAATTCATCATGTGAGATAAACAGAAAGCTGATAATTTTTTTTTAGCTGTTGAATTGCTACGAGCATTGCTGCAACTTATTGCTCTTTAAGAAATCATATTGTGTATGCATACTTTTAGATTCTCATGCTTATTACAAATATCCAAAAGAAAAGAAAAAGCTGGCAAGTTTTATTTAGCTGATGGATGGCTACGAATATTGTAGCAACTCATTGCTTTTTATGAAATCTTATTGCACGTGCACACTTTCAAATTCTCATCCTTGTAAAAAATATTAAAAAAAATAATAAATAAATGAAACTGGCAAATGTCTTTTAGCTAATGGATTGCTACGAGCATTGCAGCAACTTATTGCTCTTTAAGAAATCATATTGTGTAGGCATACTTTTAGATTCTCATGCTTATTACAAATATCCAAAAGAAAAGAAAAAGCTGGCAAGTTTTATTTAGCTGATGGATGGCTACGAATATTGTAGCAACTCATTGCTTTTTATGAAATCTTATTGCACGTGCACACTTTCAAATTCTCATCCTTGTAAAAAATATTAAAAAAAATAATAAATAAATGAAACTGGCAAATGTCTTTTAGCTAATGGATTGCTACGAGCATTGCAGCAACTTATTGCTCTTTAAGAAATCATATTGTGTATGCATACTTTTAGATTCTCATGCTTATTACAAATATCCAAAAGAAAAGAAAAAGCTGGCAAGTTTTATTTAGCTGATGGATGGCTACGAATATTGTAGCAACTCATTGCTTTTTATGAAATCTTATTGCACGTGCACACTTTCAAATTCTCATCCTTGTAAAAAATATTAAAAAAAATAATAAATAAATGAAACTGGCAAATGTCTTTTAGCTAATGGATTGCTACGAGCATTGCAGCAACTTATTGCTCTTTAAGAAATCATATTGTGTATGCATACTTTTAGATTCTCATGCTTATTACAAATATCCAAAAGAAAAGAAAAAGCTGGCAAGTTTTATTTAGCTGATGGATGGCTACGAATATTGTAGCAACTCATTGCTTTTTATGAAATCTTATTGCACGTGCACACTTTCAAATTCTCATCCTTGTAAAAAATATTAAAAAAAATAATAAATAAATGAAACTGGCAAATGTCTTTTAGCTAATGGATTGCTACGAGCATTGCAGCAACTTATTGCTCTTTAAGAAATCATATTGTGTATGCATACTTTTAGATTCTCATGCTTATTACAAATATCCAAAAGAAAAGAAAAAGCTGGCAAGTTTTATTTAGCTGATGGATGGCTACGAATATTGTAGCAACTCATTGCTTTTTATGAAATCTTATTGCACGTGCACACTTTCAAATTCTCATCCTTGTAAAAAATATTAAAAAAAATAATAAATAAATGAAACTGGCAAATGTCTTTCAGCTAATGGATTGCTACGAGCATATTGCAGCAACTTATTGCTCTTTAAGAAATCATATTGTGTAGTATGCATACTTTTAGATTCTCATGCTTATTACAAATATCCAAAAAAAAAAAAGAAAAAGGCTGGCAAGTTTTATTTAGCTGGTGGGTGGCTACGAATATTGCACCAACTCATTGCTTTTTATGAAATGTGCACACTTTTAAATTCTCATCCTTGTAAAAAGTGTTAAAAAAATAAATAAATAAATAAAACTGGCAAATGTCCTTTAGCTGATGGATTGCTACAAGCATTACAGCAACTTATTGCTCTTTACGAAATCATATTGTGTATGCATACTTTTAGATTCTCATGCTTATTACAAATATCCAAAAGAAAAGAAAAAAGCTGGCAAGTTTTATTTAGCTGATGGGTGGCTACGAGTATTACAGCAACTCATTGCTCTTTATGAAATCTTATTGTATGTGCACACTTTTAAATTTTCATTCTTGTAAAAAATATTTAAAAAATAAATAAAACTGGCAAATATCCTTTAGCTGAAGGATTGCAGCAACTTATTGCTCTTTATGAAATTATATTGTGCATGCGCATTTTTAGATTGTCACACTTGTAAAAAATATCCAAAAAGATCTAATAAAAAAAAATTATTTATACCTGAATAATAAAATTAAATGTCATGCAATTATGTTTTTTAAAAAAAGGATAACTAAAAGCATTGTTTCGAATCAAAATAATTGATTTTTTTTAAAAAATTCAAATTTTAAAAAATAACAAATTTGGAAGATTACCGTTTATTAAATTATTTATCTGCGTAAAGTTATGGTTTTTAAAACTAATTATAGATTAAAATAAAATTATTACAGACTGGAAGTATAAAAAGAACTTCATTATTTTAAAAATTAACTGACAGTAATTTCAATATAAACTTTTAAATAGTAATAAAATTTCATTATGAATAGTATAAAATAGATAATAATTCAATTATAACAATAATGGAGACATATTAAAATTTTAATTACTTTAGCGTAAACATTCAATTCTTTAAATGAAAGTTTAAAAATTCAATGCAAAATTTCGGTGATTTTTTTTGAATAGTATGAAGTTAAAATAATAATGGTTTGTGAGTAATTAATTATAACCTAGCTGTTAGTTAAAGTACTATTTAGACTGCAAAAATGAAAACAGCTTCATTTTTTTAATGAACTAGCTACAATTTCAATATAAGTTTCTAAATCAACAATTTAAACTACAAAATTTAATCTAAATTGTATAAAAAATAAAAAAAAGCTTTACTTTAACAAATATGGAAATTTTATTATTGCTTCTTTGCTCTAACATAAACATCCAATTCTTTCATCAAAAGTTAAAAATTCATTTAAATTTAATGAAACTTTTCGAATATTTTGGTACGTGGGGAACACAAAAATAGTTTTTAAATTTTCAATTAAAATCTAGTTTTAAATTACAGTATTACATGGATTATAAAAATGAAAACAGCTTTTTTTTTTTTAACTGAACTAGCAACAATTTCAAGATGAGTTTCTAAATCAATAATTTAAACTATAAAGTTCAATTTAAGTTATACAAACTAAATTAAAACTCTACCTTAACAGATTTAGAAATGCTATTGTTGGTTATTTGCTTTAACTTAAACATTAAAATTTTTTAGTAACAGTTGAAAATTCATTGCGAAATTCCGTTGAATTGTTAATTTGGCATGTGGGCAAAACAATAATTATGTTTAGTAATTAATTATAACCTAATAATAAATTTGAGTATAGAGACTGTAAAAATGAATACAATTTTTTTAAATGAACTAGCAACAATTTAAAGATAAGTTTCTAAATTAGTAATGCAATCATGTAAACTATTAAATTAAATGTAAGTTGTATAAAGTAAATAATAACTCTACTTTAACAGCTATGGAAATATTATTGTTTATTTACTCTAACATAAACATTCAATTCTTTAAGAATTAATTATTAGACTGTTAAAATGAAAACAAGTTCATTATTAATAATTTAAAGTATAAAATTTAATATAAGTTCTATAAAGTAATTAATGCATAACTTCACTTTAACAGATATGGAAATGTTATTATATTTGCTTTAACATAAACATTCAATTGTTTAAGTTAACATAGAAAATTCATTGCGAAATTCCGTTACATTGTTTTTCAGAAATTTGTGAAGTGGGCAAAATAATAATTGTGTTTAAATAAATAATTATAACCTATTTAGTATTAAATTAAAGTACCATATAGACTGTTATAATTAAAACAGCTTCATTTAAAAAAAAAAATGAAGTATAGCAACAATTTTAAGATAAGTTTCTGAATTAATGATACAATAACTTAAACTATTAAATTAAATCTAAGTTAATAATAATTAAATCTAATCAATAATTTAAACTAAAAAACTTAATGTAAGTTGGATAATGTAAATAATCACTCAAGTTTGGAAATGTTACTAATGTTTAATTACTTTAGCTCAAACATTTATTTCTTTAAATAAAAGTGGAACATTGCGACATTCATTAGGTAATTCAGTCGAATTATTATAGAGTAATCCAGACACTTAAACCACAAACATCAGCAACCTGTTTACTTTTTGCTTTTCAGAGATTGGTCACTGGCTTGCTCTTTCAAACCATTAGTTTCGAACTCTTTAATCTTCTGTCTCTTTTGCTGTTCCCTTTGCTGAAGCCTTCGATTCAAATCGGCTATGAAAGCTGGATCTTCGTCATCAGTTGTTTCTTTGAAAGCCGTGGACAAAGCTGTCAAGATGGCTTCTCGTCTTGCATCCTTGTACAACTGTCCACCTTCGTGCAAGCGCATCATGGACGCCAGAAAGTTCTTCTTCATGCCTTCCAAAACTTCCCTGGACGTATCCGACATCTCTTCGTCTATTTCTTCAGTTATTTCTTTCATCAACTCGGTGTCGTCACCAAAAACAACTTTAGACACATCTTCTATAAGTCTATTCATGTCCGATGGATCTTTTTCACGAGAAATAGGCTTAGGAGTTGCATCTGTATCGCCATCATCGCTAATGACATAGCAATGACTACTTGGCAAAATTAGGAACGCGGCAATTAAGAATACCTTCTTCATGATAAACAACCTTTCTGGGAAAATGTATAAGATGTAAGCAGTACTTTGCGTGATCAAGTTCAACTCGGGTTTTAACTTGTCTATAAGAAGTTCGGGTGACAGTGTTAGCAAGACCGTGAATTAAGTGTTTGTCAGTTGTATGTATTATCTCCAATTCCAGGTGTGCAATTAAACAACATCACGCATCTGAGTTCCGAGAGTGTTTGCTATGATTATGAAGCTGATATCATTCGAAAAGTTTGAGCATGCATTGAAGTTTTTCCGTGATAGATTGCTAAAACGATAGCGTATGGCGATCGCGCTTAAAAAAAAAAATAAACAGCTCGAGCCATATTATTAAAGTGACTCATTTAAAAGGAATCTGTAGAGGAGTTTTTAAAAAAATGAAAAAGAGAGAAAAGTAACTTTCAATGTTTTATGAAAGCATGCATAATTTGCTAGAGAAAAACATGGAAAAAATTACAGAATAATGAAAAAAGAGAAAGAAAGAATAATTTAAAAAAAAAAAAAACTATAAAATTCCGGGGGGAAAAAACATATAATCTCCTCATCAGCTCACACGATTACATCCGCAAAAAGGAGTGTTTTCTAATGTATCAATATAGACAAAGCAAAATATATCAATACAATAGTGTGAGGAGCACTCAAAACTTTTCGTTAATCAAAGTAGAATGAAACTCATTAGATATTGAATATCACATAAAAAACAGAAAATATAATGTAAAGAAAAAACGTAACAAAACATAAAATGATATCTATAAAGCGAGTCGCGAATTCAAATAAACTTACATGAACGGGAAAATTTTCAAGAATGATTTAAAATATTTTCGTAATATGATTGCCAGATTACAAAATAGGAAAACAGAAGCGCGAATTGAGGTAAAAGCGTAAATAGAAGGATTTTGTTTTATAGTGCGTTCTTACTGCAGTACTGAAGTTCTATAAACTTGCAGCTTATGAGCAGTAAGTAAAAGATCGACTTTTTTTAAAATTTTCTTCGTTTTTCTCTTTTCTTTTCGTCCTTTCTGTATTTATTTATTGTGCTGTATATATACAGTACCCTTCCAAATTATTAGGGACACTTAAAATTTCTAAAAAATTGTCATTTTTCAAAGTTTCATAACTTTTTCAAAAATGAATCAATTTTCATAAAAATTTCAGGATATCATGTTCAGGTCTTCTACTTTCACCTAAAAATNTGGATCTTTTTCACGAGAAATAGGCTTAGGAGTTGCATCTGTATCGCCATCATCGCTAATGACATAGCAATGACTACTTGGCAAAATTAGGAACGCGGCAATTAAGAATACCTTCTTCATGATAAACAACCTTTCTGGGAAAATGTATAAGATGTAAGCAGTACTTTGCGTGATCAAGTTCAACTCGGGTTTTAACTTGTCTATAAGAAGTTCGGGTGACAGTGTTAGCAAGACCGTGAATTAAGTGTTTGTCAGTTGTATGTATTATCTCCAATTCCAGGTGTGCAATTAAACAACATCACGCATCTGAGCTCCGAGAGTGTTTGCTATGATTATGAAGATCCATATCATTCGAAAAGTTTGAGCATGCATTGAAGTTTTTCCGTGATAGATTGCTAAATATGGCGATCGCGTTTTAAAAAAAAAAAATAAACAGCTCGAACCATATTATTAAAGTGACTCATTTAAAAGGAATCTGTAGAGGAGTTTTTAAAAAAATGAAAAAGAGAAAAAAGTAACTTTCAATGTTTTATGCAAGCATGCATAAAACATTGAGTACTTTGCTAGAGAAAAACATGGAAAAAATTACGGAATAATGAAAAAAGAGAAAGAAAGAATAATTTTTTAAAAAAACTATAAAATTCCGGGGGGGNCCGGGGGGGGAAAACATATAATCTCCTCATCAGCTCACACGATTATATCAGCAAAAAAGGAGTGCTTTCTAATGTATCAATATAGACAAAACAAAATATATCAATACAATAGTGTGAGGAGCACTCAAAATTTTTCGTTAATCAAAGTAGAATAAAACTCATTAAATAATGAATATCACGTAAGTAACAAAAAATATAATGTAAAGAAAAAACGTAACAAAACATAGAACGAAATCTATAAAGCGAGTCGCGAATTCAAATGAACTTACATGAACGGGAAAATTTTCAAGAATGATTTAAAATATTTTCGTAATAAGATTTGCCAGATTACAAAATATGAAAACAGAAGCGCAAATTGAGGTACAAGTGTAAATAGAAGGTTGTTGCTGTTGTTAATTTACGTCGCACTTGAGCTGCACAATGGGCTATTGGCGACGGTCTGGGAAACATCCCTGAGGATGATCCGAAGACATACCATCACAATGTTGATCCTCTGAAGAGAGGATGGAACCCCCCTCTTCGGTAGCCCGACGACCTGCACGCGAAGTCGAGCACTTTATGGTAGAACAGTTTAACGAGGACCAATACCGCACACCCTCGGTCCCTACGCAGACTAATCCAAGAGATCACCCTCCCGCACTCTGACCGCAGCCAGTGATGCTTGACTTCGGTGATCTGCCGGGAACCGTGTCTTAACGATCGGTCCACTGCGGGACCGTAAATAGAATTTAATACTAAATTGAACGCACCCATTTTTGCATTTACTACTACCAATCTTGAACTAGTAGTTTTGAATCCAACCCAGAAGACTCGATCAAGTATTGAGATAAATTTGCCTTCGCGCAAGACTTATTAATGAAACTAACCCGCGTTTGCGTTACTTAGAGAGGAAATCCACAGAAACTTGCCACGGTTAGCCTGACAGCAGTTGGATATTCCAACCCATGATCCGTCTATCGCTGAGGATAATTTATGTCAGTTTTGTGGTTGTTGCGAGCTGCGAATAACATTCGTATCATGCACACATGGTTGAAATTCGAACTTGGGCTACCTCATTGGGAGGCGAGCATCCTATCCCCTAAGTTATACCGTGACTCATGTTTTGGTTAAAGGAAATTTTCTTTAAGTTATACCGTGACTCATATTTTGGTTGAAGGAAATTTTTTTAAGGTATACCGTGACTCATATTTTGGTTGAAGAAAACTTCCTTTAAGGTATACCGCGTGACTCATATTTCGGTTATTTTCTTTGTGTTAAACCGNGTGAATGTGGCCCACCCTATAAACGGGTTTGTGGCAGTGTGGCGTGGATAATGTTGCTCGCCTCCGTGACTTAGGTTCACAGGTGCCCACTGGGTAACGTTAAATGAGCAACACTTCCGGCATCTTACGAGGTGAAGAACGAAAGTTCAGTACCTGCCGTTACAGGATATATAGGAAATTTTGCTATTGGCCTGTTGTAGCATTTTTAACAGTAGTCACTAAACAATAATGTAAGGCATTGCTTTTGAAAATATTTTGAATTTCATAAAATATGGTAACATCACCATGGGTCACATCGTCACATGGGTCAACACCACATCAAATGAAAAAGAATTTTAAGAAACGAACGTGAACTAATTTAATCTTTGGAATGTTATAAAATATTCAAATAAATTCCAAATTTATTTTCAAAAAAAAAAAATGGTAAGAAAGTGCACATACGGTGCGTTTACGATGAAAAAGGTGGCGATCGGTTAGGAACAGACAGTCATTTTCTAATCGCCACCTGATTTGTTAAGTCGCCTTGTGTCCATTTATTTTTGCACTATATTGAACGATATTATAAGCTGCGCAACCAGACCCAAAAAACATAACTCGGAATACACGTTTTTCACGATTTCTTTTGAACATGCTTTAGTTATATTTTATCACCAGCGTTGAACAGACCCAATTTTTGCGTTTACGACTACCAATGTTGAACTAGTAGTTTTGAATCCGACCCAGAAGACACGATCAAGCATTGAGACAAATTCGCCTTCGAGTAGGACTTACTAATGAGACTAACCCGCGTTTGCGTTACATAGAGAGGAAATCCACGGAAACTTGCCACGGTTAGCCAAACAGCAGTTGGATATTCTAACCCTTGATCCGTCTATCGCCGAGGATAATTTACGTCAGCTTTGTGATTGTTGCGAGCTGCGAATAACATTCGTATCATGCACACATGGTTGAAATTCGAACTTGGGCTACCTCATTGGGAGGCGAGCATCCTATCCCCTAAGTTATACTGTGACTCATGTTTTGGTTAAAGGAAATTTTCTTTAAGTTATACCGTGACTCATATTTTGGTTGAAGGAAATTTTTTTAAGGTATACCGTGACTCATATTTTGGTTGAAGAAAACTTCCTTTAAGGTATACCGCGTGACTCATATTTCGGTTATTTTCTTTGTGTTAAACCGTGACTCATGTTTTGGTTAAAGGAAATTTTCTTTAAGTTATACCGTGACTCATGTTTTGGTTAAAGAAAATTTTCTTTAAGTTATGCAGTGACGCGTGTTTTGGTTAAAGGAAATTTTCTTTCAAAAAGATATTGAACAATTTCAATGTTTTGTCAGATATCTAAATATAGGAAATATGCATGTTGTAGTTATTACTATATTTATATATGTATATATTATATTTAGTGAATTCAGTTTTTTTCTTCTTGAAAATAACGCGTAACAAAATTTCTCATGCTAATTTTTTTTAATTATTCTTGACTGGAAGTCAGAGGCTGAAGACACGTCATTTAGAGCCGAACGTTTNTATACCGTGACTCATATTTTGGTTGAAGAAAATTTCCTTTAAGGTATACCGTGACTCATATTTTGGTTGAAGGAAATTTTCTCTAAGGTATACCGTGACTAATATTTCGGTTGAAGGAAATTTTCTTTAAGGTATACCGTGACTCATATTTTGGTTGAAGAAAATTTCCTTTAAGGTATACCGCGTGACTCATATTTCGGTTATTTTCTTTGTGTTATACCGTGACTCATGCTTTGGTTAAAGGAAATTTTCTTTAAGTTATACCGTGACTCATGTTTTCGTTAAGGAAAATTTTCTTTAAGTTATGCAGTGACGCATGTTTTGGTTAAAGGAAATTTTCTTTCAAAAAGATATTGAAAAATTTTAATGTTTTGTCAGATATCTAAATATAGGAAATATGCATGTTATAGTTATTATTATATTTATATATGTATATATTATAAAGGAATTCAGTTTTTTTCTTCTTGAAAATAAAACGTAACAAAATTTCTCATGCTAATTTTTTTTAATTATTCTTGACTGGAAGTCAGAGGCTGAAGACACGTCATTTAGAGCCGAACGTTTTACACCTGTACCACTCTTATTCCAATATAAAAAGAAACTTCTGGATAAAATAACAAACTCAAAACTCTATGAAATGGTTGCAAGAAAAAAAATAATGAAAGAAATAAAAAATCATGACCAGGAAACATAAAATCCTATTATCATCCCATTAATGAACAACCAAAGGAAGAAAATAGATCTTGTTTTACCACTTTTTTCATTTTTACTAAAAGAGGAAGTCATTCTAGACACGTGGCAAGAACGAATCAATAAAATTCCATTTTTCAGACGATCTAGATTTCATTTTTCATTGCTCAGAGCCTTAACTCTATGAGGGGAACAGTTTCCCGATCGATTACTTTTATTCCAATTTTCACAGCTCCCCCCACTTTCCCCAAGGGAGATTTGTTTCAACCCTTTTAATCCATATGCTAATAAGACTTCATCCTCCCCGACTGCTCCTCTCTAATTAAGCATTTCAGACGATCTATCGAACGTTTAATCGATAAAAGGCAACAGACACGTGGTAACTCATTGGCCGAGCGAGTCACTTTTGCCGCATATCTCCGCTCCTTTGTCTCCCTTTTCAAGATCACATGATATTGATCGAATAAAGAGCAATGTTCCTTTTTCCATTAAGTTTTAAAAGAGTCGAAATGCGTCAGGGATTTAATGGAAGAGTGATGACCGCTGGCCGAATAAAGTCACATCCGCCGGATTTCAGTGGTGAGGATAATGGGCTGCAGTGGCAGGCAAAGGGGAATGGATTATCATATTAGAAATAAGGTTCGAACTCACTTTAGGAGATCTGAGCCCACCCCATCCCGAAGAATTTCAATCCGAGCCCGAGCCGAGTCTGAGCAATCCGCATCCGGCTTGCACAGACCATAGTGTTGGCGTAAAATATCCTCAAAGGTAGACGGATCATGGGTAAAAGTCCCCTTGCCGTCAGGTTAAACGAGGGAGGTTTTCCTCTCCTCGTAAGAGGGGCTGACGTAAAATATCCTCAAAGGTAGATGGATCATGGTTTAGAGCCCTCTTCCCGTCAGGCTAACTGTGAGAAGTTCTCGTGGTTTCCCTCTCCACGTAACGCAAATGCGAGCTAGTTCCATCAAAAAGTCTTCCACGAAGGCAAATTTCTCCCAATACTCGATCCAGGAGTTCCCTTGTCTTCTGGATTGCGCTCAAAATTACAAGGCTACGGTGTTGGACATTAGTAGTCGTAAACCCAAAAATTGGATCAGCTGTTCAACGACGGTTTTAAAATAAAATATAAGACTATTCACTACGCACCCCTTTTCGAAGTGACTTTTCCTCGTAACCATGGTATCCGCCACGACGTGAGACCGATGTCTGGAGGAGTTCTCTTGAAAGCCGAACCGTACACAGTGTTTGCGTCTGGCGTTGTATAACCATTGACGGCTTTTGTAACATCAAACATGATATTCAACAATTACTCAGTTTTAACTTCAAAATTAACTGTTTCTGGACCCTTATTGTCCTTTTGTTTAGATTCCCAATTTAAAATTTACTTAGGTATGCTTAAGTTTTTTAAATTTAACTGTAAGAGAGTTCAAACTTAATTATTAAAACTGCTATTTGAAACAAGGTACAATCAAATAATTCGAATCTTATTTGCGCTTACTCTTTTAATAATTAGAGTAAGTTACACAAGTTCATATTCAAAAAAGTGAAGTGTAGTTCACTTTGCATGAGATTTCTTTCCATCTATTCAAAATAGCAAAAATTTTACATCACAAAGTTTGTGAAATTTTATACAATTTGATTCAAAACAAAATTTAACGAAGTATAGTAAAGTATTGGTCATTGATAAGTATGCCATTTTTTTTTAATAATCATCGTTGAATAATCGACCCAATTTTGAGTTTACAACTACCAATGTTCAACTCCGTAGCCATGTATTTGTGAACCCAATTCAGAAGACAAGGGAACTCCTGGGTGAAGTATCGGGCGAAAATTTTTATCGAACAAACTCTCTTTTTCGTTACATAGAGAGGAAAACTACGAAAGCCCTCCGTGACGGCTAGGGGACTTTAACCCATCAACCGTCTACAACTGAGGATATTTTACGTCAACACTATGATCGGTATGAGCTGGTTCCGAATTCGTATATACCAGCCGTCGCTGAAATTCGAACTCGGGACAATTCATTGGGAGGGAAGCGCTCTATCTCCTGAGTCACCTAGGCTCCTTATTATCATATTTAGGGATATTGGGGTATAGGAATAAAATCGTTAGATAAAAATTTTAAAAGATAATAACGCTCCAAAGCGATCAGTATATATAAACAGCACCATGCTGTAAGTCAGTTCCTTGATTCAAAAAATTCAAATGGCTAAAAATAGTTTGGAAATTAGATTAAATGATAATTCCTGGCGAAATTATATCATTTGGACACTTTAGTCCAACAAACATCACTTGTTCGTAAAAGAAAAGAAAAAAAAACTGAACTAACTCAAAAATGTCAAAGTTCATAACTGGTTCAGTTCTTCATTATTTCATCGTGTTTGTCGTTGCTGACAGGCTCATTTTTAATCCAATCACAACCAAGAAACCATTGTGTGGTAATTTTTTTTTTTAATTCTTTATCTCTAGTCAGTCATAAGGCTTACTTTGATAAGCGGCAAATAGGTTAACACAGTTGTAAACAATTTCTTCGTTTTATTTTTAACGTACACGAAGTATCGGATTTCGTTGTAACTGTAACGGTTCTTTAACCATGTCCTCCTTTCTTAGATGTAATGCAGATAGATCAAAATAATCATTCCAACTTTGACGTGCATGAAGAAATTTTTTTTCTTCTATTTTTCAGTAAATATTTCAACTGAAAATAAATTTAAATATTAAAAATATTTATCATGATATTCGCGCGTAAAACAATGACATGACCAGCAATGCAATTTAACCAATAATTCATTAAAGTATTTTGTGTTCAGTTTTATTACAAAATTACTGAAAAATCTCATGTAAGGAGAGTTTTTATTTATTTATTTCACTATGGGAAAAACTTTACTTTATTGGTACACAATTATAAAATTCGTTTATCCAAAGATAATTCTATGAAGTAAAAAAAAAACTTTTAGTAAATATTAATTGTTTTTTATGATTTCATTTAATGTTAGTCGAAAAAATTTTGAACAATAAATTATAAAAGTTTTTAAATCATTTTAAACAATGTAATTTTACATGGTGAAATGCAAAACTTGAGTAATATCGATCGAATAGTTTCTGAAAAATCCTTTTTTTAAAATACGACTTTTTTGCAAATTGATTTCTCAGGACCGATTTCACTAAAATTTTGTATTTTGCTGTGTAAAATTATGTTCGTTAAAATAATGAGAAAAAAAATGTATACTTTACAATTCAAAATTTTTTTAGACTGATATTAAATAAAATAATTAAAAATAATAAATTTTTATTAAAAGTTATTTTTTGCATGGAATTAATTTTGGATAAATGAATTTCATAAATGTGTGCAAAAGTTTTTCAATTCGCTTAAAAATTTCTTCGAATATGGCGAAATACACAAAAAGTAAATTTCCAAACTTTTTTCCACTCTCTGAGCCAACTATTGAGATCATATTTCCCAGATTGCTACAACCCCCTATACTTCGGGGGTCAGACATCTGAATGCGTCGAAAAAAAGGTATGTTTATATTCAGAGAAAGTACGTTTTTGTGTATGATTTCATAACTTGAAATATAATCTAATTAATTAGCATATTTGAGGTCATCCTCTGGAACCATTAAAATTGAGGCCTAGAACGCGAGGATCCAATCATTAGATCAAAAGTTATTCAGGGTGTTCTGCTTTTTTAGCGCTTAGTACATTGGAGTTTTCATTGTATATAAAATCTTCCTTTACTCCATCATTTTTTTATCTCCATTCATTGAAATTAAAATATCTCAGTTTTAGTGATTTCTTAGTTTTNCTTATAATTGAAAGTAGGAACTGCAAATGTTTTTAAAGAAAAATCCTCTTCTTTCAATTTTTCCTACATTGTTCAAGAACTTTATTTATTTATTTATTTTATGCAAAAGATAAAAAAAAAAAAAACATTGGAATCCTAGCTAGATCTAAAAAAAAAATTATGTAACATTTTTCCCGATAATGTCCATGCTGTTTCTGAATCTAATAGAATTAAAATAAACAAACAAATAAAATAATAAATTAATAAAATAATGAATAAATAAAATAATAAATAAATATAAAATAATAAATAAATAAAATAATAAATAAGTAAAAAAAAAATAAATTAAATAATAAATTAATAAAATAATAAATAAATAAAATAATGTATAAATAAAAGCTTAAAAATAATTTTGTAGTTAATTTACAATATGCAACAACATGCATAAACAGTACAAACATAACCACAATTCAACATAAATTTTGTATGAAAAAAATTGTTTAAACATCCAGCAGAAAAATTTGATTTAATTAATTTCAATAAATTTTATATTTGAAGTAGACTAAAAAAATTAAGAAGAGGTACATATTTTTTTTCACTTAATAATAAAAAACGTATAAGTAAATTTTTTCTGAACAAATAATTGTAACATTTTACAAAAATGTTTTTAAAACTTTACAAATGTCTTACATTTTTCTTCAGTCAGTAAAAAAAAAAAAAAAAAAAATTTTTTTAAAGGTTTTCTTGGATGCACTATAATTTGTCATATCGTACTATCAACTCAAAATTATTGATATTTATAATTTTAAAAATCACCATCATTTTAAATAAATATAGCTTAACGTTTGCAAGCCTTAAATAAATTTAGTAACACGAAAATTTTTGGGTTTATTAACAAAATCTAAATAAATAGTAAAATAACTAGAGCAGGATTAATTTAACAATACCATTTTTTGAGATTAAGCATAAATTAAAAAAATTTATGCGAAAGAAAAAAAAAGACTAGCATAGCTAAAAAAAAAAAAAAGTACCTTAACAATAACTAGAATTAATAACATTAAAAGATCGATAAGAACTCGGATATAGAATAAAAGTATGTTAACAATAACTAGAATTAATAACAATAAATAATAGATAATAAGTCCGATAAAAAATAAAAGTACCTTAACAATAAGTAGAACTAATAACAATAACAGTGAAGGATGGATAAAAACACGGATAAAGAAAACTAGTGTAAATGGAGTTAACACTAAACATAAGTGTTTTTCTTATCTTTCCTTTTAAAAGAAATACTATTTATTATAAAATAATTTCAATATTGAAAAAGTTCTTAAAGCTTTTAATTTTAGATTGTTAGAAAAATTACTCAGGGGGTTTAGGGCAAAAATAATAGTCGCCACAGGTCGACTAAATAGTAATAAATGGTGATTAAAAACTGTCTGTAAAGAGCTACTTTTTTCGTCGAAAATGTGCATTTGCCATGTGCATTTGCATTTTACTTAATTGTACAGTGGATCTGTGGTGGCTCTGGGGTAGAGAGCTCGCCTCCCAATGAGGTGAACAGGGTTCGAATTCCGCACCCGGCTCGCACCGACCACAGTGCTGAAGTAAAATATCCTCAGTAGTAGACGGATCCTGGGCTAGAGTCCCTTTGTTGTTAGGCTAACTGTGTGTGGTTTTCCTCTCCATGTAACGAAAATGCGGGTTAGTTCCAATAAAAGCCCACGGCGAAGGCAAATTTCCCTCTACCCTTGATCCAGGAGTTCCCTTGTCTTCTGGATTGGATTCAAAATTACAAGGCTACGGAGTCGAAGATTAGTAGTCGTAAACCCAAAATCGGGTCGGCTGTTCAACGACGGTTATAAAATAAAATATACAGCATGACCGCCCACTGTGAGCCTTGGCCTGAATGGCAGTTGACTTCCAGTTTCTTTTTATCTTTAATGTGGTTAGAATGATCTTATGTGATATTGTCTAGCCATCTCTTTTTGGGTCTAGCCATCTGGGCCTCTAGTTCAAAGGTTTCCAGTTTAAAAATTTTCTTAGGTTTCCATTAATATTTAATTTTTCAATATGCCCCAAACATGCTAAAAGTCTGGATTTAATAAATCGAATTATGTTTTTTCTTCGGATAAAATTGCGATTTGCGAAGATTGCGAGACGATTAACAATTGTTTCTTAGCCTCCACCGAGTATTATTTACTTTAACTGGTCCAAAATTTCTTCTCAAAATTTCATTTTCGAAGATTAATAAGTCATAGATTCGTCTTTATTATTTTTTTGAGTTCAAGTTTCACTGACATAAGTGACAACCGCATTTTATTATTAATAAATATGGAATTATTATAAATATTTTGATAATTACTTTATTTTACACTAGTTTCTTACAATGTTTATTCAATATTCGGAAAGAACTAAGAATGTTTATCATATTTTGTGAGAAATTTCTTGTATTATTAATATCAACAGTTTCTTTTAATCGTTTAAAAAATTTCAGCTTATGAAAATGTGGCCCCCAAGTTTAAAAAAGTGGGAACTTATAAAAATATTACAATTGGTTCCTGGCAAGTAACAAAATTTCCCTATTTTGTTCTAAATGTTGATCATCCGCTGCACCTAGAATTTCACGCTCAACTTCCCTGAAGAATCTTCGAGTTCAAGGTCATCAAATGATATTTTGGGGAGAAAAAAGAAGGAAGAAAAAAGCAATTGCCCTACCTGTACATTCTAAAACATTCCAGAAGGAATAGCGTTCTTTTTTTTTAATCGCATTTGTATGAATTTTTACACATTTTATGACATAAAAAAATAATGTTAATATTATGGTTTCTACTCAAATTTCGTGTATTCTGTAAGCTAGCTGTTCGCAAATGGAGTTCCGCTGAACCCTAGGGTTACGATAGAAACCTAATGAATTACTACTGCGGAAAGTGAGACTGAAAACATTAAAACTGGTTTGATTGTCGGAGAAAACAGACAGGAATCAAGGGCCAATTATTAAGCAAATCTCTAAGTTTCATCAAGCAGTCAGATAAACTTATTTCATTGCCTGACGAAACTTGGAGATAAATTCTTTCAGTTTCATCCGGCAATCCTTTTCATGAATGTTAGTTAACATTCATGAAAATTATGATAGAAAAAAAAATGAATTTCTTTACTTTACTTTTGCAAAGAGGTAAAAATCAAAAGCAAAGATATTCACAAAAATGATTGGCATTTATGTTCTTTTATCTTTTCTTTTGTTTATTGATTTTCTACTTGAAATAGAGTTATCGTATCTTTATTTTAGTTTTAAAAATCCAATGAATTTCCTGAATTCCAACAGCTTTTTGCAACATCATCAGATTGATATGTGATAACATCAACTCTTATCCGTCTGATAACTTTTTGACATGATTTCTTGCATGATTTATATTATAATTTATGCAGAATGAAAATCTTTACACACAAATTATCAGGTACTGGCCTTATGAAGTTTCAGAAATATTTTGATTTAAGATCGAAAAAAAAATTTATAACGCAAGGCATGAACAAAAGGAAATTCTCCAACAGGAAACGAAATCAAATTTTAAAAAATAAAAAAAAAATTTAGCCGCTAGTTGATTTCGTGGGTAACGCATGACTGCTGTTATCTTTATGTTAACTGCTGTTATCTTCTGTTATGCTGTTAACTTCATGCAAATATAATTGAATTTCAACACTGTCATTTATAATTTCTCACATCTAAATATGATCTTAATATCAAACGATTTTGAAACTCAAACAAAAATCAAATTTAATTTCGATAAACTTTTTAATCTAGCTTATTAAATATTAATATCATTCTAATTTTATTTTCTTCCTTTCCTTCAAAAAAATTTTAAAAAAAAGGGAGAAAATAACGTAAACCGACCTTTCTTTTAAAAAAACGCACGACTTACTATTTTTAAACAAGGTCTTTCACCATTTGGCAACAAGATCGTAGCGGCAAACATTTCGAATAAAGAACAACGGTATATGAATGTCCTCGAAGCATTGAACTCTACGTCACAATCGTTTATTCTTTATTATGAGTGTGACGTACTTAAAATCCTTTGTTATAAATTGATCGTAAGTCTGTCTTGTTTCCTGTATCATATTGTTCTCATTTTAAAATCGCAAACGTTCAATTTTCATACTTTTTTTTTTAATTATAATTATTCTACTTTAATTGAATTTTTGAATTCGAAAACTGAAACTAAAATGTTTAAATAGAAATGATTTAGATAAAATAATAAAGAAAATACCTTTACAGAGGCACACACAGAACCTTGGCCTAACACCTACTCTCATTTTTAGGGCCCTATCTTTTAACGCCATGGTAAGAATACCACGTAATTTTGATTCTGGTCAGAAGACGTAGACAGCGCCTGAGCTGGTACCCTTCTCTAGAAACTTCCACATTACAACCAACGAGAGGACTTTTTGCTACGACAGATTTAAGGGACACCTTGCTGCGTATACAGGCCCTTTACAGAAACATATTTTAACGTGCCCCACTTTATCTCTTTCGTAATTTCAGTTTTGGATATCAGAAAATAGTAAAAAAAAAAAATTAAAATTAAATATTGATTCATTTATTTGTGTTCGACTGTTTTATACTGTTAATTAATTACTTTCGCTTTTTTGTTCTTATTATTGTTTCTTAATGTTTGGAAGAAGATTTCAGAGTAAAGCACGAAACAACAAAGGTAGATTTTAGGTTTATTAACTTAACCGTCAAAGTTGATTCATACCTAAAGAAAAAATTCAGTGAGAATAACATTATTATTTCATTGAGTGAGTGTTATTTCTACAAGTAAACATACGGTTAGACTGAGTTCATAACGTATTGAAAGCATTCAGTGTTAGTTCATAAAATATTTCCTAAACAAATGTAACTATAACAAAAGACGATGTTTAAAAAGATAACTTTTTACTATAAAAAAACCTAATTTTTAGACTTCGAGAAAAACAATTGACAATAGCATATGTTCTAAAAATCCAGGAATTAGAGCAGCGGTGTTCTGCGTGTTAGCACTTTTTATAACTAGTGATGGTATTGTTTAAACCTATGATTATATTTAGATCCAACCTATAATTCATCATTTATTTGATTTTACTGTTTGCCTTTATGAAATTATTTCAAGTAAAATGCCAATGAAAAATAACGGCATATTTTAAAAGAAAATGTAAAATTCCAAAAACAATATAAAATTTCTAATAACAATATATTGAACAAATATACCATTGCAGGGTGCGTAGCGTTTTTAAAAAGTGCTTAAAGGTGCTTTTCTCATTGGGTGTTTTTAAAAATTGCTTAAATTTCCCTTTTTCAAAATGTGATGTTTCCTTTACCATGTTGATTTTCGCCACGAATTATGTAAAAAGACACAGTTCACATTGTTCTATTCAACGTTTTCACAATTAATTCAACCCCAATATATTTCGGCATATTGTTAGTCCGTAGCGTATGAAAACGCCATTCGTTTTACATGATTCAAAATTTCATAATTTTTGACAATTGTCCAAAACAACGCCTAAAGATTTTTTCTTCTTCTTGACATGACGGTTAAAACAAAATAAAACCGCCAATTGTCAAAAAATTTCCAACCCTGCCTAATTACGATGTTTTTTTAAGTGGTTAAAAATATTTTTTGAGTGCTTGAAAAGTGTTTAAAAGGTGCTTATTTTTTGTTGAATAATTTGGTTACGCACCCTGCATTGGTATTTCTTATCGCGCTTTTCAAATCAAAAGTACTAACTTTTTAATAAAGAAATATTTTTCAATTTTCCACGGTTATAACAGTTTTTTTAAATTTTCATTTCGAAATTAACCATAATTCGGCTTATTTTAATCATTTTCAGCTGATGTATATACATTAGAAACAAATTCCTAACTAGACTATAGTACAAGGACTTCAAATTAACTGTCGGAAATAAGACCTAGTTTGAAATTACTAATGATAAAAACAAAATGAAAAATCTTCATTCCTCTAATTAAATATTCTAAATATAGTCTTTTTTAGGTTATAACGTTCACAATTACCTTTAACTTTATTTAAATATAGGGTTCCGTCGAAAGAAATGCTAAGTATTTAGGGTTCCATAGTCGAAGAAAATTGGGAACAGCTGAATTAGAATGTTTTCAAAATGAAACGTAATTTTTTTTTTTTGGACAGCCTTTACGAATATAGACATTTTGACTCTGGAATTCCTTTGTCTTCTGAGTTGGTTTAAAAGAATGAGCTTTGCCATTGCGTGCCATTTTTTTTTCAAACCAATTTATAAATTTGTTCAAAAATTAAATTAAATGTACACGTTTTAAATTTTACTTTTAATTTAATATGGGAATTTATGGGAGTATATGATATGGGAATAGACACTAAAGATAGGAAATAAACATATTTTTTTAAACTGCCGCAGCAAATTGCTTTTCCTAGAATACTTAGCAATAACTATTCTGAATCGTTTCCAAGAAGTTTCTTCGTTTTCAGAACCTTCCACTTTATGACGCGAAGGAGGAAAGACAAAGAAAATAAAAAGATTTCTTTTCTGTGACTAAAAATTGGAAGAAATAGAAATGAGAATGGCTCTTAAACAAACACAACATTACACATTCCTTGTGAAAGAAATATGAAATATGAGAAACATCTTTCTATATTTTCATGACGAACAGTTTTTCTTTTCCAGATATTTCTAAATAAACAACGAGAGGTAAAAAGAATGTCATGTGATAGTAGGCAGTTATTTCATGCATTACAATAGCTCTATTTAATTCCTGGTATAGGATGCGTCATTTCTTAATCTTTTATCGCAGTGCATTGTATAACTTGTAGATTTAAACATAGATTTAATTGATAATAAAATGTTCGAAATAATTTTAGAAAAATTCTATGTTTGTGATTGTAATATTTAATAAATCTTAGTGTAAAAATTAAAAAAGGAGTCTGAGGGCATGAAACACGCTAGTTAATTAATACTAACTAGTATTAATTAAATTACAAAGTTTTGTATAAAAGCGTAGATTTGATAAGAACTTGGTTTACAATATTCTAAGCAGTGGTGAGAAAAACTACATTATTTTTGTAGTTTTTACTACAACTACTTTTTTATAAATGTAGTTAAGAAAATGATATGGGTTTTTTTACAAATATTATTTTGTATCATAAGAAAGAATTTAATAACGTATGATAGTTCCTTGCAGTAAATGTTCATATACCAAAATGTGATTTAATAAGAAAAGAAAACAGGCTGAAAAAAAAAGATATTCTAATGGGGAATGATTCTCAACAATTCCGGGATTATTTTTCATAAATCTTGTTTAATGGCACAAAATGTAATATATGTGAAAAAACCCGTATCATTTTGAGTACTACTCAGAAAATTGCTTAAAATTTTTAAGATATTCAAATCGAACTTTTTTTATTAGTTGCCAAATATGATTCATTGCAAAATTAAAAATTTTTTTTTGTTAATTTTCCCCGCTCATGTACTGTATAAACTAAACTAAACTCAGTAGCGCGACAGCCCGTAGAGGGCCAAGGCCTACTGTGCCCATCTCAGTTTTCTTAACTTTAGGCTCTCGGGTGCAGGAGCAGAATTTCTGGTCAGGTGGTTAGCCGAACACGGAAACCCCAGCGTTTAGTTCCCAAGCATGCTTGGTACTCATTTATCGACCCACTGAAGGGATGAAAGGCTGAATGAACCTTGCCCGGTCCGAGAATCGAACCAGGGACCTTTGGCACGACAGCGCGAAGCGCTACCGCTCAGCCACCGGGCGTTACTTACATCTTGCACAATTTGAAACGAATTATGTATTCTCAAATTTTAAGGAGCATTTTTTATAATTATTAAATCTTTAAATGAATTGTTAATGTAATGTTAAATGTATTAAATGTTTATTGTTAAATGTTCTAAAAATTTCCTTTAGTTTTATTGAATATTTTTAAAGCTATAGCAAAAACTCGTACGACACAAAAAAAAGTTAGTTTTTTTTAAATATAAAAATGTCCATATCTCCATAAATATTTAAGCTAGGTTTACGAAATTTTGTGTAATTATTGCATATAATAACCAAAATTACTGTCACAAGTTACAAATCTATTGCTAAATTTTTTTGGCATAGGGTGTTCAGAAACATTATTTTCCGTTTTTAATTTATTGTTGGTCCTTCAAACCTCTAAAAGCTTTAAAGTTCATTGATATGTATGAGAAATCGCATGATCTTAAACACTTCTGAAGTTATAAAGTATTTCGTTAAGTATTACTGGAGAAATAAGAAAAATGTATTAGTATAAACGTGCTTTCATTATTTTGTCCACCCCTAGTACAGTGCGGCTTTCAGGAGAACTCCTCCAGATATCCGTCTCGCGTCGTGGCGGTTACTATGGTAACGAGGAAAACAACTTCGAATAGGGGTGTGGTGTGAATAGTTTTGTCTTAATCTTGACATAGGTCATCGTGAGTAAACCAATTGTCACCTTCTTTCCTCCATTTCATCCCCATTAAAGATGTGCTCTCGCTTGTTACCATAGCAGCAAACCCCAGACTTTTAGCCTGGAGGAGTTCTCCTCAAAGTCGCACTATACCTTATCACGAAACAATTAATTTAAATACACATAAAAATATTGCTAAGTCGATATAATCTCTCTAAATATATATACATATATCTTATATAGATTTCATAATACGTATTATGGACCCTCATTGGACCAATAATCCCGAATCTTGGCTCAATAAGGATTTAAAGGGCCGATATTTTCCAATATCGGCCCTATATAGAATTGTCCGATTCACCCGATATTTTATAATAGTTATTCAGCCAATATGAGCCCTATGTTGGCCCTAAATAGGCGGATATTGACACTGCATAGGACCAATAAAAGATCTAAACATCCCAATATTGGTCCCTCAGAGCATGTTCATATAGGACACCCATATTGAGCCAATTTCGAGCCCAACTGGGGCCAAGGTTGTTAATGGCTAATGGCAAGGCAAGATACAATAATAAGTAAATACAGCTATATGGAATTAACAGAACCAAAATTATCGAAATCCATGCCTAAGATAGTCTCTGGGCATGCCAATATCGGATGATTCTCCTTTTTTATTTGAATGTCAAATTTTTCTTCACGCCTTCCTTAAATAGAATAGTCCTTTTAAGACGAACACTTTTTAATTTGTGACGCATCATTTGTCAACCCTACTTTGCAACGCGTCCTTATTTTTTTCAAGCAGTCTTTTCATTTTTATTTGTTTAAATATTTATTTATTCATAATTATTATATTTTTTTAATGGATTCGTGGGCGTCAACGGTTTATTTTTTATTTAATAATTCAAAAATCTCTTGAGTTGTAAAAATTTAGAAAGCTTTTTCATTATATTAAACTATGTAATTTCTAATTACGAAAATAAAAAAAACTGGAGTATGTATTTCCATTGAAAAAAAAAACCGATCTTTTAATACATATTTTTTATTAATACTAATAGCAATCAAATACTTGGGGCTGCGTTAAGCAATACTTGAGCTAGTTCGCGAGGAAAATAATAACATCTTTAATTGCTTTGAATTCAGAAGATTTCAGTAAAGTGAAAGTAAAGACTCAAGACACATATTTTTTTAAAAGTTGGAAGGTAAGAAAATTAATAGTTGTAAGTCAAAAAATTTTAAGTTGCATATAGTGGGTAAAAAAGTATGACTTATAAACTTAGATATGAGAAAAGTGTGAAAAAAAACTCTAAAAACAGGCCAATTTGTTTTAACTTTTTTCTCTCAAAGTTAGTACCACTTATAAATATTCCTAGCTTAAGAATTTAACTTGAATCCTTTAATCTATTAACATGTCTACTCTAAATTAATTAATTTTACAATTGAAGAAAAACATTCCTGCAACAGCCCGTTTTGAGTTTTGGAGAATAAGGCTTCGCAATTTCGAGAGCAGCGTTATCACGCTGCAAATTGGTGTAGCACTGTTAATTCTGCCATTTATTTATTTATGTATTATTTGGCTACTATTGTTTGGCTATTAAGGTAGTAAAAATCTGGCGTTAAGTAGACAATTTTAGGCTCTGGTAAATTAAAGTGATTTTCAGTTCATTTCCATTTTATTTAACTTTTACTTGGGTGTTGTTCTTTCTGATATAAGTTACGTTTTACTTTGTACTTGACCTTAAGTACATAACTTTTCGCCAATTCTTATGGAATAACAACCAATAATCAATTAATCATCCAAGGATATATTACACTGCAAGGTCCCTAAATTTGTATAGTCGATTATGAATTTTTGGAGATAAAACAAAATTTTAACTGAAAAAAAAATAGTTGGTCGTTGAAGAAATTTAATTTAGCATGCATCAGTTCTTACTTCTTACCGTAAAAAACTTAATTGGGCGTAAAAAAATTACTAACCTACTATTGACACCAGTGCTGTTTAATTAACTGCGGTTATGTATACTATTAGTATTTTTATTAATAATATTGGAGAGCAGATTTTTTAAAACAGTATTATAGTAAAGTTTTTTTTAAGGCTGTACTAAAAATGCTAAATTTCATTTAAATATTATGCTGTATTATTTTGTCACTGAGAAAATATTTCTGGAAGTATTTTTTACAAATATTGCTTATTAATTTTAAGTAGTAGAAATAATTACATTTTAAATTAAACTGTAATTATTATCAGTGTTGATAATTTTTGATATGCAGTACATTAAATCGTATATCACAAAATAAATAACTCATAAGTCACTTATTTCACTATTGTTTTTTTTTATTTACCATATAAAAAAAAAAGTTTTTTTTATTTAACTATTTTAATTTTGTTAAGCATTAATTGGAAAATATAGCACACAAATTACAGAATTTCATAATGAAAATGGTTTTATTAGCCATGCAGATAATAAATGCTCATTAATTATAATCTTAATTTGAAGAAAATATTGTTTAAATTTCAGAGATATCTTAAAGTAAATAAAAAACACGATGTCCACAACATGCATAAATAAATAAGATCTCATGCGTAGATAAATAAGCATAATAAATAAGATCAATTGCGACTTTCTTTTTATTTCCTTTCTTTCTTTCTTTTTATAACGCTATCATTGGGGAGTAAAATAATCAGTCTTTTTCGCCAGTTCCGTTTTGATCTTGAAAATTCTGGATTTTTCTAGACATCCAGACACATACATGATCGATCGGATTTTAGAGTTTGCGTTGGGTTAGTATCTTGAGCCCCATGACGTCATAGACCGAGAGCTTTGTTTTGTTTTGAATTGCTGCAGCTGATATTTATCAACCAATCAGCTTCTGACAACGATTCTATTTTATTGTGCGTCACTGCCTAGTGTATAAAACTTCACAGCTTAGCCATTTCTTTTTAGAAATTTTGTTAAATAGCATCCGATAAAGGATACGCAAACGTAAGTATTATATGAAAATTAATTATTCTGTAGATCAGCTGAAAATTTTCGATATTGAATAGTTGCTTAAGGTTTGTAATGTATTTGGAAAATTTTGTATTTTAAATACTTACATACGGTGTTTATAGTAATGTTTTATTCAGTGTCGTATTTGGTTTTATTTATTATATCTAATTTTCGATATGTAGCATGTATAAATGTTTAATATACCGTTCATTTAATTTATTATCTCTATTTTTAAAGTTTTTTTGGTGGGTCAAGACTAGGTTAAGTGCGTATATTATTATACTGAAGTGTTCTTCCTGTTTGACAACTTATTAAAATTCGATTTAAAATATTTCTACCTGTCTAAGTTTCAATAGTATTTACAGTGTTATTATAAATAAATGCAACTGCCAGTAACTAATAGTTCAAAATTAGATTTTTTTTACTCAGGGCGTTTGCCGTTTTTAGCAAACGTTCTTCTATCACCTTTGTTGCTATGGTGTCCGCCATATTGATACTATCATAGATTTCAATTCCATTTCCGTTAATATATAATGCAGACTTTATGTCCTGTGTTTTACACTTGTATTGGAAATACTTAGATTAATTTTAACTGTTATGAATGTTGTTCTAATCCTATATAGATAGGTAAAAGTTTAACAANGCCATATTGATACTATCATAGATTTCAATTCCATTTCCGTTAATATATAATGCAGACTTTATGTCCTGTATTTTACACTTGTATTGGAAATACTTAGATTAATTTTAACTGTTATGAATGTTGTTCAAATCCTATATAGATAGTTAAAAGTTTAACAAAAAAAAACAATCTTACATTGTTCTTTCGTCAGATAGACGAGGTGGTATGCGTAATCTTAAAAAGAAAATTTTAACGTTATTATTGTACTTGATAATAAGTACATCATAAAAACTTGAAACGTAAGTACTTTCTCTGTATTTATGATGTATAAGTTGAAAATAAGCTCTTCTCCCGTCATGACGAAATTTTATTTGTTTATTATAGTATAATGACTGTTAAAATATGACGTTATTGGTTGGTGTTAAGTTCGGACAGCAAATTTGAGTGGTAGAAATTCAATATCAATTTAATCTTTTTATCTTTTGGCTTAAATATTTGAATTATGAACTGTAATAATATAAATACGTAGCATTTAACTCATTAACTGCTATGAATTAAATATTCATTCTCAAATTTGATAATAGTAACTTAGCTTTTAATTTTAAAGAATATTTTTAATACTTTTGTGTTAATTTATACGGACTTGACTATGAAACAATTTGCTTCAGTGCTTCCGTTGTTGCATCTGCTTTTGTCTTAAAAAAATTTCTAGGAATAGTCTACACTTTATTTTCTCTCCAGTGCAGAACAGTTGGGGACTCGTACTATTAAGGAAATATTTCTATATTTGTTCAGATTATTCTTTAAATTCAATATCTTTTGAGGACTGAAATCTGGGGTATAGAACTCTTATTAATATTTCCAAAACATGAATGAGAAGTTACTTATACTCTAATTTCTATGTAGCTATTTGTAGTGTAATGTAAAATATACAATAGTTTTTTTGAAAAATGTTGACTGAACTTTTTATTTTATAAAGGCAAATTTTATAAGATTAATATTTTTGTTAAATTAAGAAATATCTTTTTGAGGATTAATTGTTTTGTGTTTGTTGAACAAAGATATTAAGTCCAGTTAATGTGATCATTAAGCAATGAGGTCATGTAAGCATGTGACTAACAACTGTAAGAAACAGATTAAGCAATCGCAGGTGCATATCATTAAACTATTTTTGCAGAGAACTTAATTTCTTGTGATGATATCATTGTTTCAGGGTTATCCTAATAGTAGCCAATGTTTGGATTTTGGCATCAAAATCTATTTGACATGATTTGTTAAACTGTCTAAAACCTGGAGCAAGTTTTTTTTAACATTCGGGAGAGGCTAATAACTATGAGTCAGATTTGATCTATCTAATAACTGATTTTATTGTATTAATTCGAGTATTAAGTTTAAATTCCCTAAATTAATATAGAATCAAATAATAGGAAATCAAATTCTTTCTTAACTTATATTATTCAAAAATATTTTCAAAAGTTATTGAGCTGAAAAAGCTAATTATTAGGGAAATTTTGATTCATAAAGAAACTTTGTTAGAAAATATTTGGTTCTGAAAATTTTCTGTACTCTGTTTATGTGTACGATAATTACAATATTAATGAACTAATGCTAATTATATTAATGTATAATTTGTTCAAGGAATAGTTTTGAATTTTGGTCTTATTCATACAAAGCTGAAAAGTTAAATCTAGAGATCAGTTTGACTTTTTTTCATCATTGCGTGCTTAAGCTGATTGTTTTTATTTTATTTTCAGTGATTAAACAGATTGGGATTGGATAAATTGTAATTTTACGTGTTTATAATTTATAATATTCTGCTCTAAATATGTGTTATAAGAATTTGTGTTTTAATAATTAACAATATTTTCTGCTCTAAAATTTGGTTTCGACAGTAGATGTCAAAGCAGTTTTAATATCAATAATTAATATCAAAATAATAATCACTTGTAATGTTTTATGTATGTTCAAACATATTTTCAAAATGGATTTTTTACATGACTGATAAAACTAATTTGTCAAACTTTCCTGCCCTGGTATTACTGCTTTAGTCTTAAGAAGTCACTAAAACATCGAAATATTACATCCTCTCTCCCGATTTGGATTTTAAAATTTGTCCTTGGTTAAGAATTTTGGTTCTCTCTTTAATATTTAGTTATCACAATCCAATTTAGTTGGAAAAATTTAATCTGATAAATTTTTTCTTTTCTTGCAGAAAGTCAAAATGCAGATTTTTGTTAAGACATTAACTGGCAAAACTATCACACTAGAGGTTGAGCCTAGTGACACGATTGAGAATGTGAAAGCAAAGATCCAGGACAAAGAAGGAATTCCACCTGATCAGCAGAGGTTGATCTTCGCTGGTAAGCAATTGGAAGATGGTCGTACCCTGTCTGACTACAATATTCAGAAAGAATCTACACTTCACTTGGTTCTAAGATTGAGAGGAGGTATGCAGATCTTTGTCAAAACTTTGACTGGCAAGACCATAACCTTGGAAGTTGAACCCAGTGACACCATTGAAAATGTAAAGGCTAAAATCCAAGACAAAGAAGGTATTCCCCCTGACCAGCAACGTTTAATTTTTGCTGGCAAGCAGCTCGAAGATGGCCGTACACTTTCAGATTATAACATACAGAAAGAATCAACTTTGCATTTGGTACTCAGACTAAGGGGAGGTATGCAGATTTTTGTTAAAACTCTAACTGGGAAGACAATTACTCTAGAAGTTGAACCAAGTGATACAATTGAAAATGTAAAAGCTAAAATCCAAGACAAAGAAGGTATTCCACCTGATCAGCAACGTCTGATTTTTGCTGGAAAACAACTTGAAGATGGTCGCACTCTTTCGGACTATAACATTCAAAAAGAATCTACACTTCACTTGGTGCTGAGGTTGAGAGGTGGTATGCAGATTTTCGTCAAAACACTTACTGGTAAAACAATCACATTAGAAGTAGAGCCTAGTGATACTATTGAGAACGTTAAAGCCAAAATCCAAGACAAGGAAGGAATTCCTCCTGATCAGCAAAGGCTTATCTTTGCAGGTAAACAGCTTGAAGATGGTCGCACTCTTTCAGACTATAACATTCAAAAAGAATCCACTCTCCACTTGGTGTTGAGGTTAAGAGGTGGTATGCAAATTTTTGTCAAAACTTTAACTGGAAAAACCATCACATTAGAAGTTGAGCCTAGTGACACCATAGAAAATGTAAAGGCAAAAATCCAAGATAAAGAGGGTATTCCACCTGACCAACAGCGTTTAATTTTTGCCGGCAAACAGCTTGAAGATGGGCGTACATTATCAGATTATAACATCCAAAAAGAATCTACTTTGCATCTTGTATTGAGGCTGAGAGGAGGAATGCAAATTTTTGTGAAAACTTTAACCGGAAAGACCATAACTTTAGAAGTAGAGCCTAGTGATACAATTGAAAATGTGAAAGCAAAAATTCAAGATAAGGAAGGCATCCCTCCAGATCAACAAAGGTTGATTTTCGCTGGTAAGCAGTTAGAAGATGGAAGAACATTGTCCGATTACAATATCCAAAAAGAATCCACCCTCCATTTGGTTCTAAGATTGCGTGGTGGTATGCAAATATTTGTCAAAACTCTGACAGGAAAGACTATTACACTAGAAGTTGAACCAAGTGATACCATAGAAAATGTGAAAGCTAAAATTCAAGATAAGGAAGGTATTCCACCCGATCAACAGCGTCTGATTTTTGCTGGTAAGCAGCTTGAAGATGGCCGAACCCTCTCAGATTACAACATCCAAAAAGAATCTACACTCCATCTGGTTTTGAGGCTTCGAGGTGGTATGCAGATATTTGTGAAAACATTGACTGGCAAAACAATAACTTTGGAAGTAGAACCTAGTGATACTATTGAAAACGTAAAAGCCAAAATTCAAGATAAAGAAGGAATTCCTCCCGACCAACAGAGACTTATTTTTGCTGGTAAACAGCTAGAGGATGGTCGAACACTCTCCGACTACAACATTCAGAAGGAGTCCACACTTCATCTCGTATTGAGGTTGCGTGGTGGTATGCAGATCTTCGTAAAAACTCTAACAGGGAAAACAATTACTTTAGAGGTTGAACCAAGTGACACTATTGAAAATGTTAAAGCCAAGATCCAAGATAAAGAAGGTATTCCTCCCGACCAACAACGTCTGATCTTTGCCGGGAAGCAGTTAGAAGATGGCCGCACCTTATCTGACTATAACATCCAAAAGGAGTCAACATTACATCTTGTGTTGAGGCTCAGAGGAGGCATGCAAATTTTCGTTAAGACTCTAACAGGAAAAACCATCACTTTAGAGGTGGAGCCCAGTGACACAATAGAAAACGTCAAAGCTAAAATTCAAGATAAAGAAGGAATCCCCCCAGATCAGCAAAGGCTTATTTTTGCCGGAAAACAACTAGAAGATGGTCGAACATTGTCAGACTACAACATACAGAAAGAATCCACACTTCATCTTGTCCTGAGGCTGCGTGGAGGAATGCAGATCTTCGTTAAAACACTAACAGGTAAGCTTTATGTCCATTTGCTCAAGTGTTTAAATTTGGCATTTATTTAAATGAAGTTATTTAATTTTGTTTCGTTTTCAGGCAAGACAATTACTTTAGAAGTTGAGCAGAGTGATACTATTGAAAATGTCAAAGCAAAAATTCAAGACAAAGAGGGTATCCCTCCCGATCAGCAGCGTCTCATTTTTGCCGGCAAGCAACTTGAAGATGGGCGAACCCTTTCAGACTACAACATTCAAAAGGAATCCACTCTTCATTTGGTACTCCGTCTGAGAGGAGGAATGTAAGGTATATGTAGTTAATGTTTCGTAAATTGTTCTTATTTAGTGGTTTTATTGTAGAAAAATAAGTTTAAATTTGTATGCAATATTGAGTGTTAAAACTCCGTTCCATGAGGGCTGACAACAAAAGTACATTTGGCCTTACTTTTTCATTTAGCTATAGGAGCTAAGATTAAGACACTGTAATAACATAATAGAAGAGAAGGTAATTTTCTTTTGTGAAAGCTGACACATAAATAGCAAAACAAGTCACTAAATTCTTTTAGGGTAGTTCTCGAAGTATTAAATTTTTGAGATTTCAAACTCTTTTTACCATTTGTCCTGCTGTAAAAGGTCAGTAAAGCCTAATGTCTCTCCACCTGATTTTTTTAAGAACCGGAAACATATTTGTATTATCTGAACTGCTTGGTCATAATGGTTCTCTAAATAGTGGTCAATACGAATAGAATCTCAAAGGAGCTTTCAGAACTCGAAGATGCCATTCCCCAGGATGTTAAATGTCAATATTGTATTGATTTATATTGACTCAACATTAAAATTGAATTGATGGCTTAGTATGATGTAGCTTATCTGAATTATCAGTTAAACTAATTACATGAAAGAATCTAGTTCAGGGGTATCTGTAGAATTTATTATAAAATTGAACTTCTAGTATTTAAAGTTTAATGGCAAGCAAGTAAATTATCTAATTTTTGTTTGTAAATATTGTTTTGTAAAAGATTCCAGAATCTAATGTGAATATGCTGGGATATTTTATATTAAGAGTGCGTTGCGTTTTTGAAAGGTGCTTATTTTTGTTTTTTAAAAGCTTAAGGTGTTTTCTTTATGGTTTGTTTTTAAAAATTAAATAATTTTCGAAAATTATTTTTTCTTTACCTTATCGATTTTCGCTGTGTATTTTGCAAAAGCGTGGTTTTCTAATTGTTCATGCTTTTGGTTGAGATTCTTGCACTCTCGTGTGCAGCTCTGCTATATTTTGCAAGATATTCTCAATTTCAGGTTTCATTTTCTACCCTCTGAAATTGAACCGCAAAATCTATCTTTTTATAGTGGCTAATATAAGCGAGAAAAGAGCTGTCAGAAACTAGTTGATCACGATAATGTAAAGTCTTTGAAAGTTTTGCATTTTGTTAATGTAAATAGTACTTACAAATATTTTAGAGTGCTTTAAAGTTGCTTTTTTTTTGTTCCGATATTTGACTATGCACCCTGTACGAGTTCGAAATTTTGGTACAAATATCAAAGGTTACAAAAGTTTTTTATACTTTAATATTTTATTGGTTCTATGTTAGGTATTAAATGTAAATTAGTAGGTATTAATATTAAATGTCTAATGTTCTATTAAAAAAACTAATTACCTTTTTTCTTTCTAGGCTGACCAAAATGAATCAGTAAAGAGTCTTATTCTTCACTTAGTGTTGCGCCTTTATGAAAGGCTGTGATTGCATCAAAAATGAACTTTTTTTTTTCTTAAATATTTGTGATTAAAGCTAAATTTTGTTTAATTTTGATATTTTAGTATGAGCAGAATAAAGTTTATTGTTCAAAGCATTAAACCTCTTGGTTTTTATTTTAGCAGTCTTAGTTGTAAATGTAGCTTTTTGTTATTAAGGGATGGCTTTCTTGTCAACTTGTTTAGTCCGTAATGTTTGCTTAAAGTGCTATTTGGATAATCTTGCCTGTTGTAAAAATTTATAATCTGATGTATAAAATATATTTAGCCGATTGAAACTTAGTTTTCTGTGTTTCAGTATTACATAAAAAATTGGACCAAGGTGACAAGGAAAGCTACCTACCAATAACTAAATGTAACTATTAATGTTTTTCAGGCATAAATGAAACTTATCTTACTCATCTCTCCAAAAAAAAAAAAAATCTGAATATTTTTTTCACCATTTAATGTTGATTGTTTGGATGAAAATAGTTTATTCCTGAAGTTTTTGTTTGCTGAATACTCTCAAAATGATGGTACAAAATGGCTTGTAACATAAAATACTAAAATTTGTAATGTTATGATTATAATGTAAAAATTTTCTGGTTTCTTTAGATTTTTACTTTCTATTATGACAGCATTTTTTTAAAGAGCGTTTCTTTCTAGTTAATGTTCTTATATGGTCACTTTTTCTACTAATATGGTAATGTGAAAAGTTAAGATTTCTTGATTTAAGATTTAAATCTATTGTTTCTATCTAGCTTTTTCCCCGGACCTATTTTTATTATGGCGTGGCAATTAAGAGGGTATCTTGAGACTTTCGGTTTGTTAGGCTAATGTTTTATGGGTAACTTTTTTGCTGGAAAATATTTTTAGCATTTAGATTTCTTTTAAGATAATTTTTAATGGGTGGGATTTTTTTTCCATTAAATATTTCGAAGTCTACTTTTCTTTTATCCTAAACATTTTTATTAGAATTTTTCCTTTGCTCCATATTAATAATACAGTTAAGTTATGATTATTTTTCAATAATAACTGAACTTATTTCTAAATAAAAAAATTGTGTTAATGAATTTTACCCAGACCACTCATTACATCTACTTTAATAATTTTTATGAATATATGAAACCAGTTATTGACTAAGTAAATAAATATTATCATTTTCATAAAACCATACCTTCATCGTAGCAAGTCGTTTATTTGTTTTTAATGTTCAAAAAAAGATTTTTACTTGGAAAAATTTGAAACCTGGTTTGACTGACCACTCTATATTACTTACTAACGGTGAAACCTCGAGGAAAGACCTCTCTATTTACTACTACTTTTTGGAGGCACGGAATTTTTTCCATTGACTTTATGTTGAAGAAAATCTTTAGTAGAGACCATGCACCAAATGCGGAAAATTATCAAAACTGAGTAGATTAGAATGTATTCAAAATACTTGTGTGACGCTCTTTTTATTGATATAACCAGGGCTGATTGTGATCCGGATTTTTTGCTAACAGTGATAGTGATCCGGAGATCGAAGGTCCATACCTTTAAAAAAAAATAATTGATCACATATGTTCCCGGAAATCAAATTTTCAAAGGTGTAACTTAAAAACAGTATATTTTATTTGTTTGTAAGGGAGAGCCAGAGAGATACTTAATAAGCTTATATTCATGATTAGTATTCATTTTTTATCAGTACATAGTTGTTCGTTTGAGATGCTTGGTTTTTTCTAAAATATTTTTTTTTCTAATTTAACTTGCAACTCAAAAAGTATATCATTGATAGCCTCATCTTTAGTGCTCTCTGACTGCAGCATGAGGCTATACAGGGGTGATTGTGAGCCAAAGTCAAAATTCCGGAAAATTTCTCAAGTTAAAAAAAAAAAAAAAATTTGAAAAAAAATTGAACAAGGGTTTTTTCCGTTTTCTCAGTTTATTTAAAATATATTTAGAATTTTACACATTCCTATACCATTTACACATACCCACGATGACCTGGAGAAATAATTAAAATTTACAAACATGTCTATTTCTTGAGTTTTCAAAATACAGTGGAACCTGTCTAAATTGACCACCCTCGGGACCAAGTCAAATGGTCACTATATAGAGGTGGTCACTTTAGGATGGCTCTTTAAAAAGGACTCTTGAAATGAAACTTGTAGAAAATGGTCACCTTACTCAGGCGTTTACTTTACCGAGGTGGTCACTTTCACAGGTTCCACTGTATAAATAATTTTTATTATATAAAAGGTAATGTAAACTTAAACAAAAAACATAATTGTGTATTAATTTAAAATAGATTTATCATTCATAATTTATAACCGTCGTTGAACAGCCGACCCAACTTTAGGTTTACAATTACGAATGTTCAAGTCCGTAGCCTTGTAATTTTGAACCAATCCACAAGACAAGGAAACTCCTGAAGCAGTATCGCCAGAGGCAACAGAGGTTTTGGTAACATGGTGGACCTTGTGACTCGAAAGATTTAACGTGCAAAGATTAACGTCTTGTATCGAGCCTACGACCCGGTGGACATGGGGGCCCAGTGCCCTACCAACCAGGGTATCCCGGCCCTATCATTCATAATTAGTAAATTTTTTTACACATTGATTTATCAGGTGGGGTCAATTTTATAGACACAAAATTTTTATGACCCGTTAGAAGTAGCACTTCCACACCGAGAAAATGACACTGACTAAAAATAAAATAGGGATATATTATGTACCTTTGATAACAATTTTGAAGTCAATGGAGGTAACCTCTTAAGAACAACCAACCTCCATTAACGACGATTTTACGGTGCAATGCAGAGTGGTTGCTCCAAAGAGGTTTCATTGTACTAAACTAATTTTGAAAGTTACAATATTTTATTTTTCTGTGCTGATCCATAGATAAGTTTCTCAAGAAAATCCGTTTTAAAAGTGCAATTGAAAGCAATAAAAAGTTACAAATAACTTAATATCTAATTCAGCGGCATAGAACTGAAACACATGCCCCCTTGAAGATTGAACTTATAAAAAATAAACATTAAAAACGTGTGAGAAAATCTTAAAGATTTGCAATTTTATTTATAGCAATGGCAAACAAAACAATTATAATTTTTAGTTTATCAGATGGGGACCTTAATAGCCTTCCGCGACAAAGGGAGAAAAAAATACTCTGTACGAGGCGCATCCAGAAAGTAAGTTTCCCTAATTTATAAAAAAAAGAAAACGAACTCGCAATTTTAGGAACATATTTATTGGCAACAAGTACAACAATGTTTCAGCTATTTTTCAACATAGCCACCACCAGAATTGAGACATTTGTCATATCTTGGAATTAACTTTTGTATCCCTCTGCCGCTTATGAATGGAACCATTGTGTGTCAGACGTCTTCAGTTCTTCGTCGTTTCCAAAACGCTCACCGGAGGACAGGAATTTCTTGAGGTGCAAGAAAATGTGAAAATCACTGGGAGCAATATCAGGATTGTAGGGTGGATGATCAAACAACTCCCAGCCAAATTCCGTCAAAACAGCTGCTGTGCGTCATGCTGTATGTGGACAAGCATTGTCATGGAGGAGCGCAACACCTGCAGTAAACATTACACGACTTGTTTTGAATGGCAAGTCACAATTTCCGCAGTGTTTCTCAGTAACGGTAGACGTCTGTCACACGCTGGTTCCATTCACAGGCGGCAAAATTCTATGACAGAGGGATACAAAAGTTGATCCCACGATACGTCAAGTGTCTCAATTCTGGTGGTAGCTATGTTGAAAAATAGCTTAAACATTGGTGCACTTGTTGCCAATAAATATGATTCTGAAAGTGTGAGTTCTTTTATTTTATAAATTAGGGAAACTTACTTTCTGGATGCGCCTCGTATTTGTGTATATAACAAAAGTTTAAAGTCATATATTTTATTCATATAATTTATTATCTTCAAACTTAACTTTTTTTACTAATAACTTAGTCTTCAAAACATAAGAAGTCGACCTTCTTAAAAGGTTGGCTACGTCTTTAAAGTGAAACTTTAGATTCAAATAACTCTAGTTTCAATGTCCAAGTGACAATTTGATAAAACCATATACAGTGCACTCCCGATTATCCGGGTTAATCACCGGGACAGGGAGCACGGAGAATCGAAAAACACGGATTATCCGAAAACTCTTTTAAGTAGAGAAAAAAATCAATATCAGTACAAAAAATATAAAAATTACTGATATTTGCATGCTGTATAACATCAAACTAGGAATTTTCCTTTTAAAAAATTGTGTAAAGCGTCTTCGTCATATGTTTTACGAACCGCAGTAATGTCACCGTAATCAAATCCTCCCATATAATCTAATAAAATTTCCACAGAGCAGCAGAAATAGAAATTGTATTTCCCTGATTTACTACATCTTCTGCATCAGTTACTACCATCACTATTTGATTTAACAACATAACGATGTCTTCATCTGTCAAATACTGGAAGTCAGGCTCACATGCATCACTTTGAAACCAATCTTCAAAATTTTCTTCGTCAAGAATTTCGAAACCTCAGATTTCTTTTGCTTGTTCGAGAATACTGTTATCATATTTTTCTTGAACATCTGAAGAAGATTGCTCATCAAGCGATATTATCTTTCTCCAAGATCGTGATAAAGTAGACGATTTTACCTTTGACCATGCTGCTGATATTCGATATACTTCAATCCACTAACGAATATTGCTTCCAAAAATTTGGTAGTGTTATAACTTCATGAATAAAATTTTTTTAATCTTTAAAATGTTTCTCTTTATATTTTTCGTGTGACTCCGGAATGAGCACGGATAATCCGCGCACGGATAATCGAGAGTGTACTGTACTTTTAATATGTTTATTTAGCAGATAAAAAATATCCAAAGTAAAATAGATGTTACTAAAAATAAATTATTCATGTGTGATATTTTTTAGAACCATAATCTTGTTTGTGTTCAAAACTATTAGACTACTTTTTTTCCTTATTAGCCAGCTTTTTTAAGAGATAAAAATGAAGAAATAAAAATATTTTCTTTCAAACTTGAATAGTATAAATAAAAATATAATAAATTAAAAATGGTTTTCTCTATTCCTAAGTGAAAAAGAATTGATTTACATAATTTTGTATGTTCCGTTTCGTTCAACTCCGGTAACTTGATTTGCAACCAGTCATTTAAAAGGTTGTCCTTTTTTTTTATAAAAAGATCCTATAAATTTTTGAACCTTTGCTGCTGGGACAGTAGCATACTTGAAATTGTATTATTCAAAACTTTTTTTCCCGAAACAATTTCTTCTTCATTGGCTTGACAGCCCAGGATGGGCCCTTGCCTTCCGCAGAGTTGAACTCCAGGCTCTTCTACACTTGGCCATAGACATCCAATTTGTGACTTTTAGAATATTTAAATCACTTTCGAGGCAGTCGAGTCATCTTAGTCTAGGTCTTCCTCTTTTTCGAGTGCCTAATGGTCTGGCAGAGAAGATCTTTTTTGTATCGCGGTTATTATCCATTCTTGATAGGTGTCTCGCCCATCCGAAATAATTTATATTACAATAAACTTAAGGATGATTGAAAAATATTTTCGATTTGCTCAAATTTCTCTCAAGATATGCTAAAAGTCACAAATATTGAAATTATCAATAAGAGGCTCTAGTTTTTGACTGCTCTACTGCACTATTTGGGACCGTATTTTTTAGATTGCAGCAACTCCCCACATTTTGAGGGTTAAATTCTTTTTTTGCTTGATTTGTGTTCCTAACTTTTCTAAACCATAAATCATTAGTCATACGCACTTGTTAAAGTACTTTACCAGGGTGCGTAGCCAAATCTTTCAACCAAAAATAAGCACCTTTTAAGCACTCAAAAATATTTTGAAGCACCATATACATTAACAAAATGCAAAATAATTTTTTTTCAGACTTTACATGATCTTGATAAAATAACTAGTTTCTGACAAATCTTTTTCTTGATTATATTATCCACCATAAAAACATCAAGATTTTTCATTTCAATTCCAGAGGATGGAAAACAAAACCTGAAATTGAAATTCGAGATTATTGAGAGCGCAATAATCTCACAGAACCCTAATCAAAGAATGAAACTAATTTACAAATTCTGAAAAAGACAAAATAAGTAAGTAACATTTGAAATAATAAATCAAAATAGAAAAGCGCTTAAAGCATCTAAATTTGTTTTATTTTAATTTATGAAGTCAGAAAAACAATTCTAGCAGAAAACAAAAATTATAAAAATTTTAAGACGTGTGTTAGCAGAACAGCACTTCATCAGGAGACACACTGCCTGCTAACACACATGAGCCTTTCTTTTGTCAGTGGTGAAACCAAAAACTGACACTGTCCTGGAGCCCCATAATGGAAAATCAAATAAGAAAAAGCAATTAGAAAAATTGAAATGTAAATGCAAAGACAAATAAATGACAAATAATTACAAAGTAAGTCTTAATAATGACTTAAAAGTACAAAATAAGACATAACGAACTGCCACAAATAAGAAAAATAAATAAGAAAGATAAAGTTACAGTTAAAATAGCCACATCAAAATAACATATAAATTGCAAAATCATTAAGAAAACTTTAGAAATAAATCAAGTGCTGACCTCTTTTTTGAAAATCTTGAAAAAATAAAATAGAAAAACAATCGATGAGTAAAAATTTTAAAAAGGTGCTGCCATCTATATGCTTCAGGAACATAAAATCCTAAATTTCAACACATAGGCCTATTTATGAAGGCTTCAACATCGGCCGAATTATTTGAACGTTTTTAAAATATTTTAAATCAAAATATCATAATTACAGTAATTAAAAGGAAAATTATTATTCTCTAACGTAATTCTGAAATTCCCAACAGCTGAAAGAAAATCTGTTTTATTATTACAAATAAATTGAAATTTAACAATTTGACCAATCAAAATATTCTTAAAAATCTTAAAGTAAAGGTTGGAATTAAAATGCATTAAACTAATAACATGAAACTTAAAATCTCTTCTTTTATCGTATAATCCGATGAAAATTTTTTGGTTATGAATTTTGATATCAAGATCAAAATAAGTGCAATTTTCTTCCGAATTACGTCTTAATTAAATTTAGTTCCTTAGGATAAGTATGTTTAATTAAATCAAAATCATTACAATTTAAAAATAATTAAATCATCAATTAATCTAAATCCAATTAATAAATTATGTTGTAAAAATTTGTGTTCATAAAAATGTAAGAAAATATTAGCAAATGCACTTGAATAACAATTCCCCGTTGAAATGCCTTGAATTTGTCTAGAAAAACAAATACCATTAAAAAGATAATTTTCAGAAATGTTTGTATTACATACATTTATTCAGTCTTCCTTATTAATGTCCCCATTATTCAAATATTTATCAAAAATGTACAAACAAATATTCCTTAAATTATTGTATGGTACACTTGTAAAATTTTTTTCAAAATCACATGTAAGAACAGCATTAATATTATTGTACGCAGCAACGAACCCAGCTCATTAGACACACATGCGGACCTACAAGTATTTCATCAAACATGTAAAATGATTGGCGCTTTCATAAGCTATGAACCGTCGGTATGCTTAAATGCATTATGTTTGAATGAATTGTGAAAACGTTGAATAGAACAATATGAAAACCACGTTTTTCACAATACGTGGTGAAAATCGACAAGGTAAAATAAATCAAATCTCACTTTTGAAAAGGGAAAATTAAGCACTTTTTACAAACACCCATTAAAAAAAAACGGCTTTTAAAACATGAAAATCAAAAATAAGCACCTTTAAAAAAAAGCTATGCACCATGCTTACAACAAAATTAAAATAAATAAATGCAGTACAAAAAAGTATAGACAACTGCCAGGCAGAGGCAGGCCTGGAGGAAGTTGATTGAGAAGGCCAGGACCCACCCGGGGCTGTCGTGCCATTGAGGAAGGAAGGACAAAAAAGTATGGTACTAAAATAATTTATTGGGAAAATGAGCAAGAGATGACATTAACTAGTATTAGTTTCATAAAACCTATTCTACATATCATCTTTAACAGACATAAAAACCACTTTCTTATGAATGATTTGTCAACACACTATACATAACACAACTCAGAGAGCAACAACAAAAAAGGCACTTTTATGGTTTAAACTTAACAAGGGGGATATTTTTTGATGATAGGCACTTATCGCACACCCATTCAGCGTACACTTCTGCAGATAAAAGGTGGAACGCAATGTCAGAGAGGCCTGTGCAGACCCTGTGGAACCAGAAATTGCAGCCACTCTCGCACAGAATACCTTGGTCATTGTCATGCACTTCTTTGTGACATATACCGCAGGGGTAAATAGGTGGGGCATTTGGATTTTGTGGGTTAAAAATCATCGGCTGATCAGGTGGATAAACCTGCAATAGTTTAAAAGAGTAATCATTAATACCTTAAATTATTAAAACTTAGAGAGTACATTTTTTAATATTATTATTGAGTGATCAATATTAAAATAATAATAAACTGTGGGATAGTAGATATCGGCAATGTCAACCTTCTTTTATGAAAAGGTAACAGATTTTAGTTAGTAACTATTAGAATGTTTTTTATAGTTACAAAATACGAAAATGCATTTCTGCTAGTAATTATTAAAGTGTCAGAAAAATATATAAAACAAACACCAGTATCCCAACAGCGTCAAAGGATTAAGTAAATAATATAAAGTACATAATACATAAAAAATATAAAATGGTTTTGGTTACTTAGTGAGATGGTTGTGTTGAAACTTGTGTAGAGTAAGAAAAATAATTGCTCACCTATATTATTAGTTTGCTATAATAGAAATAAATACTTGACTAAGTTTCTTTTTTAAATGTTGTTTTTAATGAATTTATTTGTACAATTTTTATGATTATATCATATTTTAATACCAGAATCTTCTTTAAACATTTCTTTAAATGTTTAAAAAATGTACAAGTATTTTGTAATCTGTGCATGCGAAGAGTGTATTTAAAAAATTTTCTGAAACAGTAACTCCTGTAGTAGTAACTCTTTTTTTTTCTGCATAAATTACAAAGATAAATAAAAATAAATATTTGGAGAGAATAAGCGAAATATATTTATCCAAGCTTAGATTTGAGAAATGAAATTTTAATAAGCTCTATTTTTATTCAAATGCTAGTATTTTTTGTCCCAGAAAAACTCATTATCAAACAGCTTTCAGTTTTCATTAATCATACAGTATCAATGAATTTTGATCCATTTAAGGTTGCAATTAATACAAATAAAATAAAATGTAATAATTACAAACTGATCACAGTTAAAAATATAAATTGAACTATTTTTCTACGACAGAAATTAAGATTTGAGAGATATAATTTTCTCTTCTTTTTTTAAATCAGGGTGCATAGCCAGACTTTTCAACAAGAATAAGTACCTTTTAAGTACTCAAAAAATATTTTGAATCACTTTTCAAAAAAAAAACATAATTAGGATCGGTGCAGTANAAAAAAAAAAAAAAAAAAAAAATCATAATCAGGATCTGTGCAGCAATAAAAATAATTTTTTTCCACTGTCAAAATTATTTTTTTCAACTTTGCATAATCATGATAAAATAAATATTGCAGAGAAAATTGAAAATCATGAATTTTTTCCTGTAATTTAAAACGACAAGGCAAATAAACCTCTTTTCAAAAGATAGAAAACTAAGCACTTTTTAAAAATGCTACACACCCTGTAAATGTTTTATAAAAAGATTTATACAACCAACAATAGTTGTTTTTGCTGAATTTTTAATAGCAATGAAACAAGTAGCTTCCTACTATCAATTGAAGAAACCGTAAAGTTCAGTGTAATAAAATTAATTTGCTTATAAAATACTCAATGCATTGGAAACTAATAATAAAATAAAAATATTTGGTACTATCTAAATTTTGTAAACAACTGGTTAGAAGAAAACTATTCATTTATAGGGTTATTTAAACAGAAAAAAGGCAGTTCTGTAGAATTGTTTAAAACGATGTTAATAAAAACGAAATTATAACATTTTCTTTTCTTTAAAATACAGGATGTTTCAGAATACTTATTTTTAGAATTATTTTCAAAAAGGAATTAAAAAAAAAAAAAAACGTATGCACATCAGGGGTCCTAATGATATTTAAGCAAGTTAGAAACATAAATGCCAACTAAACTTGTCAAATCACTAGTGAGGAAAGAGCAAAGAAAAAAAAATCAAAATCAGTTTGATTGCCTGATGAAAATTAAAAATTCAGTATTTCTTTGAGTTTCTTCCAGCAATAAAATAGATTTTCATGTTTTCAATCTTGATTTACTCAGCAAGTGAGTCATCAGGTTTTAATAGAGTATTTGTTTACTCCTCTATATTAATTATAAAACTCCTAAAGCATAATTAATTAGACTAAATATAGTAATAAGAATATATATCATAATGGCGGCAATTACGAAATATCTTGTTGCGGATATAAGTTTAAATATGAAGAAAAATGAAATGATGTTGAGGTATAAAATGTTTGCAATACAAGATTTGATTACACAAGTGGTGCAGGGTTTAAATCTTTTACATTCAAATTTTAATTTACTATCTGAAAAACAGTTTTTATAGATATTTATAGTATCTTTTTACTCAACTCCTAAAAGGAAATAATTTTCAGCATATAACATAAGAAGAGAGTGACATGACAACACATAGCCAATTACAAAAGAGTTGCGGAAACTTTTTAACCTCAATTGTAGGTTGGAATCTGATACCACATTCATTTAAGCAAAAAAAAAAAAAAAAAACTACATTTGCTTTAAAAATGATGAATGATTAAGCTTGTAAAAACAATTTGATTTAATGATAAAAAAATATAGCATTAGTCATAGATATAGTTCCTGGGTTAAATTGCTGATTGTAGAATTATTATTTTTGCTTGTTTGAGAGAATAGGAGTAAATTGCATTTTGTGATAATTCAAGTATTCTCTGGTCACCTTCTATTTTAAATTGTACAAGTTTTATTTTATATATAGACATTGGATTTTTGAGTACTAATTATATATAATTTTTCAATATGTTTGATAAAAGCAAAAATCATATAATAATAACACTAAAAACAAAATCTGAAATAATTTTAAAACCAGTCTTTCCTCAGATAAAAATTTCTCAAGCCAAACCATATGCTCAAATAGATTTTTTTTAAAAATTTAAAGAGCTTCATTAGCACACAAAGTACTAGGTTCTTTAATTTTGTATGCTTCAGCTTCCCTGTTAGGGTGCACAGGCAGATTTTTTAACAAAAAATAAGCAAATTTTAAGCACTTAAAAATATTTTTAACCACTTTCCAAAATAAAAAAATTATAATTAGGATCCGTGAAGTCATAAAAAATATTTTTTTTCTCTATCGTTCAAAGTTCCTAATTTATAAACATAAAATCAATAAAATTCCAACACATTTTCAAAAACTTTCCATAATTATGATAAAATAGGATAGTTTTTGATAAATATTGCAGAGAAAATTGTGAGAATCATGCATTTTTTGAAGGTGAAGGACAATCAACAAGGCAAAGAAAAAAATCTCGTTTAAAAGATAGAAAATTAAGCACTTTTTACAAACCACGAATAAAAAAAGCACCTTTAAGCACTTTTTGAAAATGCTATGCACCCTGCTGTTAGACTGAGGCACTGGCGTCGGAACCATAGGGGTCCGGACCCCCCCAATAATTGGGAACCCAGGGTTCATTATTTTGAGAAAATATTTCCGATTTGTTTCCATAACTTTTAATTTCTCTCTCTCTTATTTTTACAAAGCGTAACTTATTATATTATATAATTAAAAGAAAATTAGTAAAAAATAAAATACACACAGAAAAATGCACTGTCTGAAAAAATAAAACAGGTGTTTAGAGAACTACAAGAAATGTCACAGCCACCCTTTCCTTCAATAAGCAATAAAACACTCTTCCCACCTTTCCTTCTCACTGTTAACTGATAAAGACGATTCTCCCTCAACATAACACACATAGTCATTTGATACCCAAAAATAGCCGCCTTAGTTTAGGATACGGGAAAATGGTTAGCATTTTTAACTTATCTTTATCGTATTTATGGCCCTGGGCTCTTTTGTCCTCTTTTTTAAAATGTCAAATATCAACAGACCCCTACCTATTCATAAATTGTCTCAAACAGGCAATTATCTAGAATTTCTAGGGGGGATTTCAGTAGGGGGAGATTCTTGTAGACATTTTCCATTTTTTGGGGGGTTTTTTTGGTGGTTTTGTTAAGAAAATTTCTCTGAAATAGAATCATTCTAAATCTTCTCTTACGTATAAGCGCTCACAGTGTTATTCCATCATTATTTAAACTAGACATTTCCAGTCAGTTCGAAATTTTGATAAATATAAGTAGTAATTCTGTTTACTTTTATATTTTGTTTCATTAATTGTTTTAACTTAAATTATTAGTTGTTATTTTTTTAAATAAAGTTTATTTAAAGTTTTTGTAATAATGTTTATCGTTGGATAATAAGAAGTCATTAAATAAATTCTGGGGAGGTAAGCAAATGTTTGTATTAAATCACTTACTAATACATTTATTATTATATGTTTGCAAGAATTGTTTTATAGTTTGTATGTTAAATTTATTTATACAGTACATCATTTCATGGTCTTACTGTTCATTGCGCATTAATTTATTTTGAACGCACGGCGCTACTTTTTATTTATATTTGTAATATCAATGTAACTTTTTAATTTTTGAAATTATAAATCGAAACTTAGAATTTTAATGACCTTTCTATAATTTTGTTTACATTCAGAAATTTAATGTCACGTTTATGTTTATAAGGACATTTATAAAATTAATAAAAAATTTTAATTAAAAAAAATTATATAAACATTGATTATTTATGTTCAAATATAAATAATTATCACTAACTTGCATTTTAATTAATTAAAACAATGAAGAATTACTTTAAACGCAAAAGTTTCCTAAAAAAATTCATATAATTTTATTACGGTAAAAAAAAACTAATAAAAATATTTTTTTTAAGAATGGGACAAATTGTTAAACTCAATTTATTGTATGAGTGTTTAATGATCACTTCATGTAATTTTATTTATTTTGTTTTTATCAAAATAATATGGGATTTTTAAAGTAATTATTTTGTGCTAATCAACATTTTCATAATTTGGTATTTTCAACAAATATTTTTTCTGAATTAAAAGTATTAATTTTTGAAATTTTAATACTGAAACTATAAATACTGCCGATAGAGGAAGGAAAATAAGAGTTCTATGTGTTGTCTTTTTTATTTTTTCGTGTACATTTATACGAAGTTTTTATGGTTACCAAAATAAATCATGCGATCCAAGAAAACCAAAAATATCTCATCTTGTCTGTTTCTTTGCTTGAAAATAATAAGAAGATAAATACATTAAATAAAATGGGCATAAAAATTATTTTCATCACAATTATTATAATTTATCATTTCTTCAAAATATGAATACTATAGTTTTGTCAATTAAGTGAATAAAATTTTATTTTCCTTTTTAAAGACAAAAATTTCGATTTTTAAAACGTTTTTAACCGGAACAAGATGAGAAAATGGCTAAACTTAAAAGTGCTTTAATATTCTTGAATTTCTCAATTTTTTTCTTCTTCTTTTTTTTTTTTTTTTTNTTTGCAATTTAGAGTTCTATAAATATATTTATTTTAATCATGATGATCTCTACTGAAACCAATATTAAAGATAGTTTCTCCAGTATTATTATTAATGTTGTATCTTTCATCTCAGAAATCCAGATCAATTCAAATTCATAGTAAAAAAAATTTTTTTTCGTTTAGCAAAACGTATTATGACTTTTTCCTTACGTTTTTTTTAAAAACATTAGACTACAATTTAAAATGTTAAAATATGCCCCAAAAAATTTATCTCATTCATGATTGTTTTATCACGTAGGATTACATGACATAATATTATGCATTTATAAATTTCATGTGATTCTCATCAAAAACTATAACAGACAAAATGTTCTTTTCAAAATAAAACTATATTTTTAAGACACTGTGCATATTGGATTTAAGTAACTTTACTTTTACCTCAATGTATTATTTAAAGAAATTATGCTTATTTTTCAATTGAGACTTTTGAAAAAGGGACATACGTGATACATAAAAAAGATATGTGATACATGATTACTTCATATATTTTTAATACTTTATATGTTTTAATTTTTACATATTTTTTTAATTATTTAATACATAGTATTGTAATAAATAATGTATCAATCAACAGTCTCTCAGGGGCTAAATCTTTTAATTAGTTAAAAATATCAAAAAAATTTAAAGTATTATCAATTTGTAAAGTTTTAGTCGTTTCTATGATACAAATCATTTTTTAATCATAGAATAAATTTGCAGTATTTCATACATTATATAGTAATCAAACACAGAATACAAAAATATGAAAGNAGAACCCGTTATCCGGAAATCAGAAAACCGGAAAACCAAAAAGCTGGAACGAAATTAGATAAATTTTCCCGCCATTTAAAAAAAAATTTTTTTTTTTTCCTCATAAGATTTTAGGATTTTTCTTTCTTTTTTGAAAGATGTTTACCTTCCATCATTTCGGAAATAATCATTAGAGTATTACTTCATCGTTTTTTCTTCTTTTTAAGATTATTTCCAAACAATTTCTTTTTTTTTTAAGTTGGGTTTAACAATGAAAAAAAACCTGCTTTTTGTAGCAATTCAGAAAACCGGAAAAATTAGTTATCCGGAATAGCGATGGTCCCGATCGTTCCGGATAATCGGTTCCCTACTGTACTTCTTAAAATATAATTTGACAAACATGTTCTGACATAACCAACAATATTTAATTTTTGTTGGTGTCTAATTTTGTTCATTTTGGGTTTGAGAATTAATATGTACGTCACTAGCAAGTAAATGATTGTGTCATTGTTTCAACAATATTTTTGAATTACTATCAGATAAACATTTAATACATTACATTTTCTCAAATTTGTATAACTTATTCTTTATTTTACTTTCTTTCAACACGTATTTTCAAACTTATCTCATTAATTTCAAACTCCCTAGGTTCTAAATGAATTTATGATTATTATTTTAGCATTTGTGAGGTAAAGATGTTTACCATTAAAAATGGTACAGAAATTGTAACTTTGAAAATAACATAATGATGCGGATAAAAATTTAAATATGAAGAAAACTGAAATCATGTTGAGGCATAAAATGTTTGCAATACAAGATTTGATTACACAAGTGGTGCAAGGTTTAAATCTTTTACATTCAAATTTTAATTTACTATCTGAAAAACAGTTTTTATAGATATTTATAGTATCTTTCTACTCTACTCCTAAAAGGAAATAGTTTTTAGCATTTCTTTATATAACATAAGAAGAGAGTGACATGATAACACATAGCCAATTACAAAAGACTTGCGGGAATTTTTTACCTCAATTGTAGGTTGGAATCTGATACCGCAATCATTAAAGCAAACAAAAAAAAAAAAAAAAAAAANAAAAAAAAAAAAAAAAAAAAAAAAAAAAAAAAAAAAAAAAAAAAAAAAAAAAAAAAGATCTACATTTGCTTTAAAAATGATGAAGCTAGTAAAAACAATTTGATTTAATGATAAAAAAATATAGCATTAGTCATACATATAGTTCCTGGGTTAAATTGTTGATTGTAGAATTATTACTTTTGTTTGTTTGAGAGAATAGGAGTAAATTGAATTTTGGGATAGTTCAAGTATTTTCTGGTCACCTTCTATTTTAAATTGTACAAGTTTTATTTTATATATAGACATTGAATTTTTGAGTACTAATTATAGATAATTTTTCAATATGTTTGATAAAAGCAAAAATCATATAATAATAACATTAACAACAAAATCTGAAATAATTTTAAAACCAAAGTCTTTCCTCAGATAAAAATTTCTCAAGCCAAACCATAGATCAAATTGATTTTTTTTTAAAAATTAAAAAGCTTCATTAGCACACAAAGTACTAGGTTCTTTAATTTTGTATGTTTTAGCTTCCTTGTTAGGGTGCGCAGACGAATTTTTCAACAAAAAATAAGCACATTTTAAGTACTTTTTGAGCACTTAAAAATATTTTTAACCACTTTCTAAAATAAAAAATCATAATTACGATCTGTGCAGTCATAAAAATAAATTTTTTTCCCTATCATTTAAAGTTCTCAATTTATAAACATAAAATCAATAAAATTAAAAACATTTTCAAAAACTTTACATAATCAGGATAAAATAGGATAGTTTTTGATAAATATTGCAGAGAAGATTGTGAAAATCATGCATTTTTTGAACGACAATCAACAAGGCAAAGAAAAAAATCTTGTTTAAAAGATACAAAATTAAGCACTTTTTACAAACCACGAATAAAAGAAGCACCTTTAAGGACCTTTAAAAAACGAAAATCAAAAATAAGTACCTTTAAGCACTTTTTAAAAAATGCTACGCACCCTGCTGTTAGGCTGAGGGATAAGAGATGTTGCTGATTTTCAGATTTGCGCCTCATATACTATTCAACGCATGTTCTTATCAAATTTTGAAACCATTATCAAACTATTAAATAAATAATCTCCAGAAACCGAAGCGGTAAGATATAATTTGATAAGAAAAACTTCATTTGCTTCAAAAACGTAAATTGGAAATAACAGTCGAGATGTTTCAAGCGATCAAAAAATATGTATCAATTTTCAAGACTTGCTAGACATGAAAGAGGAAAAGCAAAAGCTATTTGAAAAATAAAACGCTTCAAATCAATTTTGTTTCTTCTCGTTCACATCTAGTAAGTCTTGAAAATAGGTGCCTATTTTTCGAGTACTCGAAGCAAGTTGACTGTTATTTCTAATTCGCATGTTTTTGAAGCGAATGAAATTTTTAATCTAGTAAAATCATCTAACAAACTGCAATTTAAAGTGGCACATGCCAGATAGTCGCCAGGAATGTTTCTTCTTTAATGATTGATGATGATTTCTTTAATGACGGGGATCGTCTGAATTTTAGGGCAAAAATGAATCTCGAACCCATAAAAAAAGCTGTTAGCGTTCTGCCATCGATATTATAACAAGCAAGGTTCAACTTATTCAATTAAATAACTTCTACACCAGTGTTTCTTAACCTTTTTGATATAATGGACCCCTTTTAAAATTTTTTAAGAAGACACGGACCACCTCCCTGTGAAAAAAATTGCAAAAAACATCAATTGTTAGAAAACATTTAATTTTATTATTTTAATAGTATACAAATTTTTTAAAATTAAAATTTTTAATGTGAAGGTTGCTGCTGCTTTTCCTTAATTAATAAATTGAATTGGGGGATGGTTTTCGACAAAGCAACGTGCATATCATGTTCTACATTCAATCGATGTTATGTTTTTATTGTCACAAGTGTGGAAAATCCCGCTTCGCAAAGATACACTGTAGCAAACGGAATTATAGCTGCCATAGCTCGCTTTACAAGCAATGGGCTTCTCAACGTTTTAAAAATTAGGAGCAGTCAGCGGACCCCCAAAATATAACTCATGGACCCCTTAGGGGTTCATGAACCACAGGTTAAGAAACCCTG
>NC_092212.1:74308558-74358558 GCF_043381705.1 Parasteatoda tepidariorum
TTTTTTTTTTTATCAAAAGCAAGCTTTTCATCAGAAAGTGATGAGCGAAATTCGACGCAATTTTTTTTTACTTTAGAGAAAATTATCTTAACAAAAGATCTGTAATATTTTTTTAACTGTTTTTAATACAGTTCATTCACTAGCTGCTCGACTGACACCCACAATGAATAATTCTGAAAAAAGAAATGCATTTTTGTTCTGACGATTGGTAACTATACAATGCACACAAACGAAGCCTGATCCCTGTAAGTAAATAATATGTTCCTCATCGGAGGAAAAAAAGAAACAATTCACTGAATAAACGAATCACACAAGCAGTCTCAATACATCTGGTTTTGTCGGCGTAACAGAGCCCAAGAACTACAGAACTGGCCAAACTACAGAACTGGCTGTTGAGGAATAGAAGTATTTTTGCAATTGGCAGATCAGGATGCGTAGCTATATCTTTCGACAAAAAATAAGCCCCTTTTAAGTATTTTTTAAGCACTCAAAAAATATTTTTAAGCACTTTATACATTAACAAAACACGAAATAATTTTCAGACTAGACATGATCATGATAAAATAACTAGTTTCTGACAAAGAACTCTTTTCTCGATTATATTAACCATTATAAAATGATCAAGAGATTCTTCGGTTTGATATCAGAGGATGGAAAATGAAGCCTGAAATTGAGAATATCTTGCAAAATGCAGCAGAGTTGCACCTGAGAGTGCAAGAATCTCACTGAACCTAGCTCAGTAGATGCATATGCGGATCCGCAAGTATTTAATCATAAATGTAAAATGATTGGCACTTTCATATGCTAAGGACCGATGGTACGCCAAAATAGATTGTGGTGAATGAATTGGGAAAAAGTTGAATAGAACAATGTGAAAAACACGCTTTTCTATAATTTGTGACGAAAGTAGACGTGGTAAAGAAGAAAAAAAAATTTTTTTCGATAGGAAAATTAAGCACTTTTTAAAAACACTCAATGAAAAATGGACCTTTTAGGGCTTTTAAAGAATGAAAATCGAAAATAAGTACCTTTAAGCTCTTTTTAAAAATGCTACGCACCATGCAGATATTTTATAAATGTTTTTAAAAATTATAAAAATTTTTTTTTTAAAAAATACGGAGAATCTTGAGAAAATACGGGTAAACAGGAGATAATCGTAAAATATGGGAGTCTGCATTCAAAAAACAGGAGACTTGACAGGAATGCACTCTGCAGTGTCATAATTGGTTAATGTAATGTCAAGTGACACCAGCAACTACAAGTGGGCATGGGCTTCTTTTAAAATATAACAAAGTATAATTGTGTATAACAAAGCTATATGGTTAATATTGAATTTCACTATTTCTACATAATGCAAAAAAAGTAAAATATTATTAATAAAGTTATTTCCATACCTTGCCAGATGACATTGGAACAGGTTTGGTGTGCATCGGTGGGCCAGACATGTGCGTCATATTAGGCATAGGCATATTGGGAACTGAAGTGGTAGTTGCTGCTGGTACGGTGTCATCAAAAGGGTTGCTTGCAACAATTGTTTCCCCAAAACCAGTTAATGGTGGTGGTGGAATAAAATCTGGTTGCGCTGGACTGATCTGAAATTTCAATTAAATTGAAGCAAAAAGAAACAGCAAACAGAACAAAATAAATTTTTCTGACAAACATTCAAAGATTATATAATGTAACCGATACATAACTGAATATGTACAGTGTAACCTCAGTTAAGCGGGAACTCTTGGGCCGAGAAATTGTCTGCTTACGGTAAGGGTACCTTAATAACAAAGTTTAACACCGTAAATCTTGTCATGTAAGGTGGTCTTTCTACACTTAGGGAGGGCAATAGACTGATAGGATTACCTTCCTGAAGTCAGTAAGAGTACATAAGAAATTGAAACCACAAAAGAAGGAAAATGTTATAAATCAAATCTTTGTCAGAAAAATTGTAACATAGGCAATTGCACTGGGCAATGAAATTTCTACTGCCTTTCTACATGTCCAGGCAATTTTTCCTGGACGGCTTCTTGTGATTTCTTAAATAGGGATCAGTTTCTTAGATGAGAGGGAGATAAGTAACTAGTAACTACTAGTAGTTAACTAGTAGTTTACTAGTACTTTACTAGTACTTGTGTAACTAGTAGTTTGAATGTAGAATGTTGAGTTTTCACAGCAATTACTTCTTACAAAGCAACGGCCAAGGAATTGTGAGTTGATGAAGGAAAATTGGTCGAGTTTTGGAAATCAAAGACTGAAAGCGATCCAAAATTGGCTATTCGATGTTTGTCGGTGCCAACAAACAGCGTGGAAGCAGAAAGATCGTTTTCTAAGTATAAAAATGCATTAAGTGACGAAAGACGAACCATAAATGAGAATAATCTGACAACGCACAAAATTATGTTCATTTAAATAAAAATACAAATATTGCTTGAAATTAAAATAAATACTTTTGTTGTGCATTTTTTAGGCTTTTTTTTTATTATTTGTGCAATTTCTGTCTTTTGCATCATTTATTAAGTAAATTTTTTTATGTTTAGAATCTGGGTAATTTTTAAAATTTCCTGCGAATTTTGGTTCTTTTTCTTTCCCGCGACAAACTTGCAACCCTAAACAGGGTTAATACCTCCTTGAAAGTAAACCTCCCGCAATTAAGAGAAAACAAAAAAAATCAATGTTCATAAATAAATACAGCCTTCAAATTTATTAGAAATTTTCAGTGGGGAAGAAGCATTTAGAGCATTTAAGACAGCATTTCAGCTTGTGGGGTCTCATAACCTATGTCGTCCAGATGAAAAGATCAATAGATGGCACTATTCAAATGAGCAGTATCATTTTCTCTCCTTTTTTTGCAAAGATAAAGAAAGGTGACAGGAAAAAGATTGATTCTGTAGTAGCAGGGCCAGATTAAGTGTATGTGGGGCCCTAGGCCATTAAAATTTTTTGGGCCCTTAGATTAAATTTTTTTCTTGTACATTTTTTATTTATTCAAATATAAAAGTATTTATTTATCTTTTCACTTAAGAAAGCATATTTAAAATAAAAATAATAATAAATTAAATTTTACTTTATTTTATTAAATTAGAGGTAAAAAATAATCATAAAATTTTGAAAAAATTTGAAAAATCATTGTTTTTCTTAATTTTTTAAAATTTATTTTCAAAGAATCCATTTTAAGGGGCCCCCCAGGCCATAGCCTAATGGGTAATCCGGCCCTGTTTAGTAGTGAAATAGCTTAACAATATTTTTAGTTATGAAGAAGGCAAAAAATTTACATATTTAAAAAATGGTAAAAAGTTGCAAATTTTTTTTTCTTGCAATTTAAAGCAGAAAAAGTTTTTTTTCCTCTTCCAAATTTAGAAAAAATAGTGTCTGGTTTGAAGAGGTAGAATATAACGTTTCTGGGCAAAGATGACTGTCCGTGTCCGGTTATGGGAGTGTCCGTTTTGGGAAGAATGTACATAATGGTTTATTCATAGAGGATTCACTGGGAATAAAAAATATGTCCGTATTGAGAGGCATTCGTTTCACAGGAGTGTCCATAACAGGAGTTTTCACTTTAAATATTCACCATTTAAAGATCAATATTGTATATTATTTCGATTATCCACTAATAATGTTATATAAAATAAAGATTACTGTCAGATTATTTTGTAGAGAAGACCAATAAATCATCCACAAATGATGTCAAGTGTCGAGGTGGGAGTTCATGAAATTGTTAGTTTGTGACAAGGGGAAGGACGGGAGTGACAAGAATTGTGACATTACACATTTTGGTTGAAATAAAAATCAAAATACAACAAAAAGAGTGCATGTTAAACTCATAAACCTCTTGGTAGTTAAAGGAGAAAAAAAAAACTTTTTAGCAGATTATTTCTAAAGCATAATTTTGACCCTGAAATTGCAACAATTACAGATAAATTGTAACAGTTAGCACATCTGAGATAGCAATGGTGAGAATTTACAATACAGATGAAAACAATGAAACGAGTTAAAAGCACAAAAATTTTGCTTTAATTTTTCAGTACTCGCACGAGATGGAAAAATTTTCACCCAATAATAATTTTCTTCAGTTTTCTCTTTATTTTGTTTCCATGTATCTATCTATAAGTAGCTTCATATCTACTAAATCCCTGGTGAAATTTTTAGACGAACTATAAGATTCTATATAAAATCTTAATTATCAGGTGATATTATACAGCTTTATTGTTTTTAAGTGACTGAAACCGGTTTGCACTTGTGTATGCTCGTGTATCACTTGGTAAAATTAGACGATATATAATATAAATTCAGAGATTGGATAAATGAGACAATATATTACATAAATATAGAATATTTATTTTATCAGGTATTATATTTTTATATTGTAATAATTAGATCAAATTATTAGATGCACTGTAGATTTTTAATAATTACATGTTTTGCACGAGTTTAGGTGTGTAATTTTTATATTTAAACATACATGTAATAGGTTTTTATTCAGGAGACTTTTTATATATTTCCCATTTGTATTTATTTTTAACGTATTGCATTACAATGTTAACCAACTGATACACGCACGTAAGCAAGTGCAGACTGGTTTCAGTTGCGTTAAAACAATAAACTTATAGTATCACATGATAATTAAGATTTTACATAGAATCTTATAGCGCGTCTAATAATTTGGCTACTGACTGTATTTGTTGTCATGTGTTGTGATGTTTAAGCATTCTTATTTTGAGTCCTTAATATAATTCTACATAATTAAACAGACACTGTTGGAAAGTTAGATTTGGAAACATTAAATCTTAAACCAGCAAAATAAACATTAATTTATAAGTCATCAGTAAGTACAATAAAAAAATAGACCTGGTTTGGAGTACCCCCAGTTCTTCGCTTTTTTGTTGATGGACTCTCTGGCTGACCAGGGAATTTTATTTCCCCGGGGCCATCAGGATCCCCTGCAGAGAAAAAGAAATTAAGCAATAAATATATTTTTTTTAAAAAAAAAAGAATTCATACTGAAGAATTAATTGAAAAAATAGTGGACAGGAAGTGTAATTTCAAATGTAATTGAAATTACACTTCCTGTCATAACACTTTTGTAGACACAAGTCAAAATGTTTGATAATGATTCACAATCTATATAAAGAAAATAAGATTTAAAAGTATGACCACTTGTATCTCAAAAATTCTTTCCACCATAAGCAAATGTTCTATTTTGTTGTGCCTAAAAACATGGCTCTCCATCCTTACATTATAATATGGGGCCAGGATAGCCTGGTTGGTAGGGCACTGCGCCCAGGTCCAAGAGGTCGTGGGTTCGATCCCCACCGGCCGAAGACTAATAAATGGTGATTTATGCACATTAAATATATGACGGGTCACAAAGTCCTCCATGACACCATAACAAATCATACCTCAGGATCCAGGAGTTTCCTTGCCTTCTGGATTGGTTCAAAATTACAAAGCTACAGAGTTAAACATCAGTAGTCGTAAACCCAAAATTGGGTCGTCTGCTCAACAACGGTTATAAAATGAAATATATTGCAATATGAAAGTAACAAAAATTAAAATGTAGTGGAAAACCGATTTTACCTTTTTCATCTGACTAACGATAAAACAAGCTAATTGTGTAATCTTTAAATGTTTTTTTTGTTTTTGGATACAATTTCAATAATATTTCTCTCAATACTTACTACTGTTTGCAAATTTGTTTAATGGGTTACATTCACAAATATTTCAGACTTTTGCTTACAAACATTCCATTGGTTGTTGGTATATCCTCCAATATTTTTTGCTCATTTTCTTCACTATCATCGGGTGTAAGCATTAAATATGATATTTTATTTCATAACCGTCGCCAAAAAGAAAAGTATTGCATACGATTGATATTTGATGCCTATAAAATATTTCATTTTGATTATTGACAAAGAACCAAAACATCATAAACGTGAGGTATACTTGAATAAGATTACAAAAGTTAATTATTTTTATTTTAAACTTAAAGTTTAAAATTTTTTTGAACTTTTAAAGAAGCTAACGGGTTTAAACTAATCAACAATAACCAAACGTTTCGAAGAAACAACGGGGAGATTTCCGTATCATGATCTGTGGCAGAATAATCACCAAGCCTTGGAAATTATTAATTTTTTTTTCTTTGTGAAAGTATCAATATCAAAATTTTGACATAATATACCATTTGTCTACCTAAACAGAAGCACATAAAGAAAAGTAAGCGAAAATTTGTGCATCTTTATTGGTGCCGCCAAAATTATCAACAAAATCCCAGAAGTGAAACATGAAAAACTAAAAGAAAAAAAACAAAAGGAGACCAACTGAAATATTGTAACTCCAAGCTATTTTACACATTTCTTTTTTAAAACCCCTTTGGCAATTGAAGTTAGTCTGAACAAGTGGGAAATTTCCGTAACGTGATCTGTTTCAGAATAATCGGCAAGTCTCTGAAATTCCAAGCAGTGGTCCGGAATAAACTAAAAAAAAAAAATCATAGAAAGTAACCAACTCGAAAGGTATAACTCGTAGCTACCCCTGGACCTTAGGGATTGTAGTAGGTGCAACAGATCGCAATCTGGAAATATCCTCACAAGTAACTAATACTTGGGTAAGAAACATGCACATTTCCTGATAAACAGTGAAAGTTATCATTACATCAGTAAATAAATTAAATAGCTTAATAAAGACAATTTTTAAAAAAAATGAATAAGGTAATAGTTTACAATCAGGGGCCCTTTTATTTATGGCAATTTGAAAATAAACGAATATATAAACTACGAGCCAATCACATGAAGTTAAACTAAAGTTGCGGTAACCTGAAGTTGACTTCATTGAAAGCAAAGTCTGCAAAGTATATTATAATAACCAGAAATGGGATTTTGATAAAAGTGAATGAAAATTATTGCCAAACCAAGGAGCCCTCGATACTACATTAGAGCCATGAATAATGTTGAATAAATTTCTTCTTCTATTTTGCAACACAGTGACATTTATTTAAACATAAAGAAGTAGAATTGTAATTGACAACTTTGACACCACACTTAAAAAAATAGACCGGATAAACGATTTCGATAACTGAAGATTGTTGACTGTGCTATCGTTCAGATTATTTGATGATTTCCATAAAAATGTTTTGATCAATTCTTGATAGAAGAGATCTATAAATAAGCATTCCACAATCCCTATACCTTTGAATTTTGCAGCAGTTTTTCTCTCTCTAGGCATTTATAACTATAGACTTAAAACGTTGGGGGTAGGATACGTAGGAACATTGGCATAAGATCTATGGAGTTTTTTTCTAAGTTATCATTTTATCCATTTTCAGCACACTTTTAAGCGTTTTTGCAAACATCTGAATTTCAGAAACACAAAAATCACTTTTCTCAGCGAATCATAAACATTAAAATAAGTGAACGTTGCCAAATAAATTTCTGATTTTTGTCGAATAATTCAAAATAATAATGTTTGAAATTTTTCATCGTTATAAATTAGTTATTCACCTGTATTATTTTAATTTTGCTTTTTAAAATAACTATTCCTCACTTTTAACGAATTATATATTTGGGAAAAACAAAATAGCTTATTTTATTCAGAAACTCTCCGTTCTCATGATTTTGGCCGAAAGTGGACAAAAATAGACATCCAAAAGCGTGATAACTCTAAACATAAATTTATAAAATAATTTTTTTTGATTTGTGTAGAAACTTTATTTATTAAATATTATTAGCGAGCTGTGTCTTATGAAAATAATTTAATTTGCTCATTTAAATCACTCCTTTCTGTTGTTAAAATGTTACCTGTTGTTACATTTGTACAAAGAAGCCGGTTTCATAATGTATGTTACTTTTTGTTTTGCTAAGTTGCATCATTGTAGTGTAGTGTTAATAGTGTTGGTTTTTTCTTGTTTAAATCTATATTTGAAACTAATTTTGATAAAAGTGTATGAATTAAGAAAGAAAAGTGTATGTATAGGTGCGTATATGGGCACTGAGAAGCTAGCTTCAAGCCCCCTCAAATAATTTTATAAATGGAATGAGCCCCAGTGATGATCTAGTCAATAGAATTTTTAATCAAAGTCTTATGTGAAATAAACACTTCGAAATATAATGAAATTTTACAAGTATAAATTTATTGGCTTTTGTTTCGAACCGCAAATGTGTAAGCAAAAATAATTTCAATTATACGTTTTGCACTTTTCAATTATGTTCAATACGTTTTCAATTATATGTTGAATTCGAAAAACGAGTTGGTCATGTTATGATTCATTGTATGTATTTTTTAAGTAATTGTTCAGGTGAAGATTACCATAACAGCATCTACGCCACAAGTGCCTATTCTTGATGTCTCCCGTAAAGTGGCATGTGAGAAACTGAAATAACAAAGAAGGAAGAAAAAAAAAACATCAGATAAGGGGATCAACTTAATCGACAAGTTTTGGCAACTTCCAGGCAATGACCTATGTGAAACTAAAAAAAAACATCACTGAAAGGGACTAACTCAAAAAGCATAACTCATCCCCCCCGGGGCAAACATCTAAATTAATTTTTTTTTCAAAATTACCAAGTTTAAAATCTGGCTCCTCTGCTATTGTAATTGATTCTACAAATCATGATACGGAAATATCTCCATTATAATTAGTTCTCATCACAAAGCAAACAACTGCATGATTTTTTTTTTTAAATTTTTTTTTGCAAGTTTAAAACCTCTTTTGTGCTTTGACCACTAAAGTTGGAGTATTTCCTTGTTCAGTAATGAATGATTTAATTCAATTCTTTTGTCATCATTTTCCTATTTCTTCCTTTCCAAATAATTATGGAGAGTTCCAAATAATTTGTTATAGAGTATAATTATTATTTTATCTTTTAAGCAGGACTCTCACAATTTTGAATCTATAATTTATTCATTAAAATTTAAATGTTGCGCTGTTATTTTTCCTGTGACAAACTTTTTAATCGGTTAATATTTGGGTCAAGAGAAATATTGTATGATAAATATGATATAATTTTCAAAATTAAGTAAAAGAATGAAGTTTTAGTGCATTAAACTACGGAAATGGAAACTATCAATTTGAGATCATTTTTTTTAGAAACGAGCTGAATGGTGGAAGGTTCTAGGGAAGGCTCTGGCCCACAAAGGGATGTCATGTCAACAGAAGAAGAAGATTATTTTTTTTTCGGCCATGGAATACTTTTCTTCTGATTTTACATAGAGAATAATGAAAATATATCCAAATTGGTTTCTGTTTCTGCCAACTATAATTGCTGAGGAGTTTTGAACTTGCAAAAATTTAGTAAGAAAAGAGTGTAGTTTTTAAGTACAGTAAGAAAAAAAATTTGAAATTTAGTAAGAAAGAAGGAATTTTACCCTTTGAGTTGGTCTTGTTATATGCTGTCATGAGTCACATCTCAAAGAAGTAGTAGGTGTATAAGTACCAACTTCCCCAAAAAAGAATGCCCAAAACTTTTACTTAATATAATTTTAAAATTGGCCATTTTGGTAAATTAATAATCTGCCTTACTATTGAATGATGATTTTGTGAATTTTGTTTGTGTAATTTTGTTATTTATCTGCAAATTTGTTAAACTCTGGTTGCTATGCTGTACCCAATTTTGTCGATATCAGAAGAGCTTACTGCAATTGAAATCTGTATCTTGAACTTGTATATCATTGATGTTTACTATCATTATTTTTTTTTAGAAAATACTTACATTGGAAAATGTTTTCCAAATTACTAAAATGAAAAATGTTGCCACAAGCTATCGCTTGATGTCTATTTTATCACGTCCCCAATCTAAACAAGTGCTTGAATTTCGAAAGGAGAAATTATCTCTACCTTTTGTAAGTAAATAAATTTGTTTCTAGCATCCCTTTTTTGTGTTTTAAAATTTTTTATACGAAGATTATTAATTTAGACATTGTTACAGATATTTTATATCTTCTAAATTTAAAAGTTGTAAGATTTAAAAATTTTTCTTCTTCAGTTTTTTAGTAAAATATTTAAGTTGTAGAGTAGGGGTGCTCAACCTGCCACCCGAGGGCCACATGCAGCCCACTGACTGTTGATGTGCGGCCCGCGAGAGCTTCTGAACACAAGAATTTTTTTCTTTTAATAGTAAAAATTTAGAATCTTTTCATTCCTCTTCACAAAATATTGATTCATAATATGTACTATAATAGTTAGGTTTTAATTTTTGCTTAAACCTTACAAATTTTCTTTAAAATATTTAGTTCAAATTTATATTACTCATTAAAATAAGTATGTATGCAGTTTTTTTTACGCATTTAGCATTTATTCTATGGGCATTATACTTTTTTTTGTTTGAGTTTATAGTATCTCTTTCTATATATATATATATATATAATAATAAAAAGGCAGAATAAAAAAAGTAGTTTTTTTTATTGAATGAATTTTAATAATTAAAGTATTTAATTTTAGGTAAATATGTTACTAAGTTTACTGATGAAAATATTTATTGTTCAGAGCACCAATTTTGAGATAAAAATTATATTTGCCACCATCATGACTAATATGCGTGCGGCCCTTCGTTCGTCAATCTGCTGTGCAAGTGGCCCTTCACTCAAAAAGATTGTGCACCCCTATTGTAGAGTGTAATAATAAGTATTGTACATAAAAAATTATCTAATTTTTTTTTATATTTGTTATAAAATGAAGCCAGGGTTTTTGAACTTTTTTTACCATTTTTTACCATTTTTAAAATTTATTAGTTTATTTGTTATTAATTTATTTTTTTAAAAGTTACCATTTTTTAAATACACAAATCACTTTTCATTATATATTTTTATTGAAAGTGATGCTACAAATGCTTCTAAAATTATATTTGAAATAGAATTAAGGTATGTGCATTACTAAATATAAATAAAAGATAGAGTCCTAATTTAATATTTTATTCAATTATACCAGAATCAAATAATATGTGTGGAAAAATATAAATTTTAGAAATTAAGTCTTGGTATGTATATGACCCCTATGTTTTAGGCTTGGTGTTTTTAAAATGGGTATCCTATTTAAAGTACAATGAGTATTTTTGTACAAAACTGGATATTAGTCTGTTTTGAGGAAAAGGTGTAAAAAATTACTTAACTATTTTTAATGTCAGTGATTCTTTATTTATTGTGTTAGTAGGTACTTAATATAATAATATAGGTAGGTACTTTGGTCTATGCCTAAAGTAACACCCTCAGTACCCCGAAGGTTTTGTATAGAAGTCCGGGACTGAGGGTGTTACTTTAGGCATTTGCCTCCCCCTCAATAGAAAAGGTTTTGTTTTATGGCTACCGGGGCCGGTACCCCCTGAAGACGTCGGCTTCGGTGGTCATATATTTATTTTTATTTCCTTCGTTTTCTTTATTGCTACATTTATCCTTTTTGTGAAATTTCTGCTGCTTTTAAGCGCGTTTTTTCCATAGAAGTTTTAATAATTTTGATTTAAAATTATTTTTGTTTTCTTTTAGTATTTCAGAATTGGTATAATCCAAAATGAAATTAGGTTTCAATGCTTTGAAATATTAAATTGTTATTGTATGTATGCTTAAAATAACCTTTATTTTGTTTTATTTTAGCCTTTCAAGCAAATAGATTTTGTGAGGCATGTTCAGTCAACTCCCTTCAACACTATTATTATGTTTGTACCCCAACAAGAAGCATGGGTTGTTGAGAGAATGGGGAAATTTAAGAGAATATTACAGCCTGTAAGTCTAAACATTTTATTTAAAGATTTTGCTTTAACTAAAAAAAAAAAATAAAAAAAAACGAAACTGAAATATCTTGCACATTTTGGGAAAATTGTTTATGCTTAAGAGTTTTCTTCATATTTTAGATAAAAAGAGTAATATGAGAGTGGCCACAGAACAGGGACAATTGGAAAAAGTTAGGGAATCTTATCAATCTGAAAAAAATCAAGGAAATATCAGAGAATATGACTTAAATACTCAAAAAGTCAAGAAACACGAATAAATTTATGTTTGATATTATTAGAAATCCAATTTTTTTTTCTAAAAAAAAAAAAAATTATTTTTTGTTTTTAACTTTTATGGCATACATAATTGTTTTGTAATTTATTTTATGTTTAAAAATGGGGCATAACTGGAAAATTAATAACATTTTTGCCACCTTTTACAAAAATCTGAAAAATGTGATAAAAACCTGTCAAAGAACTTTTTTCAGAAAGTTTGTATCAAACCTGAATAATAGAATCTAAATTTATTTTACTAAAGAAAAATTAAATGAATAAAAAAGAATATGAAATTGAATGAAATGTGCTGATATGAAGATCCTTTCTGAAATCGATATTCAACCTTCTTATTATTACTCATTTGCATTCATTAAAATGTCAAAGTATAGTCATTCATATTTTTATACATACTTGATATAATATTTTATCATACCTTATTTCCTTTGCTGGATAATATTATGGTAAAAAATAGCAAGTTTGTTACTAGTAATATGGTTATTAGTTTTGTTAAGTGTGTTAGAAGTGATAAATGGACATTTAATTTTTTACTCTATATATCTACTTAAATTAAGTAGGTAGACATAACTGATTAGATGACTGAACTTTCTAATAATAATAGTGGAGGTTTAGGAAGTTAAGTTAAAAATGCTTAAAAAGGTATACTGCGGCTGTCAGGAGAACTCCAGGCACCTGTCTCGCCTAGTGGCGGGTACTATGGTTACGATGAAATGGCACTTTGTATATGAGTGTGGGCTAAATAGTTTTGTTTTAATCCTTTCATAGGTCGGGGTGAGTGAGCGAATCAACACATTCGTTCTTCCATTTCACCCCCATTAGAGATACAGGTATGTTGTCGCTTGTTACCATGGTAGCGGACTGCCCCAGACTTTTAGTGTGGAGGAGTTCTCCTCAAAGCCGCACAGTATTAGTCAAAAATTTTATTTCCATACTTAAAATCTAAAAAGTTAATTGGATAAGCTAGGGGTGCACAACCTTTTTGAGTGAAGGGCCACTTGCACAGCAGGTTGGCTAACGAAGGGCCGCACATGTATTTAGACACGTTAATGACAAATGCAATAGTGTTTATTTAAACATTAGCGTTCCATTTTTTTTATCAATAAGCTTAGTAATATCAATAACTTAGTAGTGTTCCATTATTAGAATTCATTCAAAAAAAAAAACTTGCTATTTTTATTATATGAACAATAGATTTAGCAAAATAAATAAACATTGAAGANCTGGAGGAGTTCTCCTCAAAGTCGCACAGTATTAGTCAAAAATTTTATTTTCATACTTAAAATCTAAAAAGTTAATTGGATAAGCAATGCATTGGAATCTCTGTAGTATTTTACGGTGAATTGAATTAGACTAAAAACAAATCCACAGGACTAATAGTATAGATGTTATAGAAGTGTAAATACAAAAAGGTACTTTTTATACATAATCACTAAACTGCACTATGTTCTAAATTAAATTTTACATATTTTGTTGAATTTCCTAAGAAAAACTGAATGAAATGTAAAACTACTGTTTCAAAATAAAGATCTTGTGCGTCTAATACATAAGCATCGATGTGTGCGTGGACAGAGCTAGTGGAGGAAAAAGTTATCATTACAAAATCTGATATTTGTTATCTTACACATCCTGCTGAATTTCTTGGTGTTATTTTTTCAGCAATCTTGACTGATTTTTTTTAAATTTAATTTTCAAAAACAAAATTGAATAAACATCAGGTTTAGATGATGGAATAAGGTAGCGAAATAGGGGAAGACTTGAAGCAGGCCAGTCTCAAATACAGATTTCATTTTATAACCGTCGATGAACAGCCAACCCAATATTTGGGTTTACGAATACTAATGTTCAACTCCGTAGCATTGTAATTTTTAACCCAATCCAGAAGACAAGGGAACTCCTGGATCAAGTAATGGAAGAAATTTTGCATTCGTGGAGGACTTTTTGATGGAACTAACCCATATTTGCGTTGCATGGAAAGGAACACCACAAGAACCTTCCACGTTAACCTACGTTCCGTCTACCCCTGAGGATATTTTACGTCAATACTGTGGTTGATCCAAGCCGAATGCGGAATTCTTATTGACCAACCATCGCTGGGATTTGAACCCAGTTCGCCTCGTTGGAAGGCGAATACACTAGTTCCTGGCGGCTCATTATTCCATCTCATTCCATCACGACTCTGAAATACAGATTTGTAGAGAATTCAATTTAACTCCCATCGTCAAGTGCAATTTTTAAACAGAATTTCAGGATTCAGAAATTCAGGATTTGCCATCAGGAAGCATGGCCATGGTCGACTAGGCGCCACAACAGCCAATTAAGATTAGAATTTGCGGATTGCAGTGAAGCGTAACTGGAATGCTATCTTATGACCTTTATGCGGCCACAGGAAGCCAAGTTTCAAGGTTTACTGTCTCCAGAATGTTTCATGAGAGAGTCTATTTGCCTGTTGTTTTTATCAACAGAAGAGATTGTTTAGTATGGAACAGAGATCTTCAAGATCGGAGAATCGATCAGTGGCCAAATATTCCCTTTATTCATAAGTCTCACTTCAGTCGGAGCACTGACTTTCTTGTGGAGGTACCAGGATCAGCTACCTGCCCTCTAATTCCTAGAAATCAACCAGTATGTCAGGTTTGCTACTTTGGGCAGCATAATGCTGGACTCCCGCACGCCCCTGTATGTTTTTGAAAGCAGTACTGTGACTGGTATGAGATGTATGAATCAGGTCTTGGAGCCCTATGTTTGCCTTTTTAAGGGTGCAGTGGTCCTGATTTCGTTTTAATGGATGACAATGCGAAACCATAAAGCAATTTTAGTTGACTATTTTCTGAAATGAAGATATTTACCAGATGGATTGGGCATCCATATCTCCAGACCTCTACCCTATAGAGCATATATACAGGGCTGATTGTGCTTCGGAAAAAATCCTGATTATCGGAATTTTCGCTAACAGTGATCCGGAAGTTTCCGGAGATCGAAGGTCCAGACGTTTAAAAAAATCATTGATCACAGAAGCATCTGGAAATCAAATTTTCAAGGGTGGAACTTAAAAACACAGTTTATTGTATTTGTTTGTAATGGAGAGCCGGAGAGATACTTTATAAGCTTATATTCATGATTAATATTCATTTTTTATCAGTAAATAGTTGTTATAATCATAAACTCAAGAAAGAAAGATATATTTGTAAATTTTAATTACTTCTCCAGGTCATAATAGTTATGTGTAAATGGTATAAGTATGTGTAAAATTTTAAAAAGATTTTAAGTAAGCTAAGAGATATTGAGGAAGAGGGAAAAAAACTTGTTCAAATTTTTTTCAATTTAAACTTTTTTTTTTAACTCAAGAAATTTTCCGGAATTTTGACTTGGGCTCACAATCATCACTGAAGAAGTGAGAAGAAAAAAAACTGTTGCAGTTTCTCATAAACTGCTTTATTTCCAGTTTGAATTCTTGGTGTGAGTCCTAAATGTTTGTACCTTTGGTGTCCATTAAACCATTTTTTTAATTCAATTCTGTAACCACTCTTTGATACCATCCGACTTTGATGGGTGTTACATACGATCATGCGTGTGTATTATAATTGTTGAATGGTTATTATTTTCATATTATATCAACCCAAATTTTATTAATATCTGTTCAGTGGTTCTGTAGATAATTAACAAAGTGTATAAAATTTTCTTAATTTTGAACACCAGTGTAATTGTCTTATTTACTTCATTTCACAATTGAATATTTCTTCACTCTGAAAGTATACCACATATTGTTCTTTTTAGACACTTCCTTAATTGAAATACAGTGAAACCTCTCCAGAGTGATCACTCTCTGTTCCACAGTAAAATAATGGTTGATGGAGGTTGGTCGTTCTTAGAGGCTACCTCCATTGACTTCAAAATTGTTATCAGTGTAATTTTTGCCACTTTTGTTGGCGTCATTAAAAGATGGATCAATGAATAAAATTTAGCTTCTATAAAAATAATCATATAATTATAATTATGTGTAAAAATAAATCTGATATAATTATGTGTAAAAACAAATTTGCCAATTATGTATGATAAAGCTATTTTAAATAAATAAACAATTATGTTTTTTGTTTAAGTTTGCATTTACTAATATATCAAAAAAATTAGTTATCTTTAGAAGAGCATTTAGTTTTATATCATAAAAATTAGTTAGCTTTAAAAGATGAGAAGAGAATTTTTTTTTGTAGTGCTTAGTTTTTTTTTTGAATAACTTTTTTTTTCTAATTTAACTTCCAACTCTAAAAATAAATCATTGATAGCATCGCCTTTAGTGCACTCTGACGGCAACATGAGGTTGTATCCTGAAAAAGAGCTCTTTAAATATGAGCTTCACTCAAATATTTATAAAAAATTTTAATCTGCTTATTTGTTTTGTTTTAAATTTTTGTTTTGCAATTTTTCCTTATTCAACCTTTTCCGCACTTGGTGCAGATGTTTGCCTGGTTGCTGGGAGAGGTTTTAATGATCTGTCCTAAAGGTTTTCTTTAACCCAAAGTCTACGGAAAAAATTTTGTGCCTCTCGAAAGCGGTAGCTACATAGAGGCTACATCTTTCCTGTAGGTTTCACTGTATATAATTTTGATGATTTACTGCAGGCTGAAGTAGATTTTGATGGTCAAATTTTAAGGAAATAGCCTTTTTTGTGTAATTTGGATTTATCTTTGTGACAAAAACCAAACATAAGTGGGGTTCACTCGAGCATGTCACCAAGTCATTAACAATCAATATCAATCAAGTCAATATCATACAAATGAACTACAAGTTTGTTGTTTGAAATATTCATGTATTCCACCATTTTATCATATTAAAAAAAAAATTACTATTTTAATAATCATGTGGAAAACCAGTAGTATAAAAAAGTAATATGCAAAACTGCATAGATTTATTGTAAAAAGTAAATATTCAAATGTGCGGCTATATGCATCATTTTAAAAAATATATCATGCAAATAAAAACAAGATTTTAAGAACTATATGACCTATGTGTTATTTTTATCTATGTGAAAGATTTTGTTTTAGGATATATTTTTTATCCTTAAACTATTTAGATATTATATAATCATTAGAGTGAAGTGTTACAATTGATTAATAATGTATATTTATTCACTAATTTTTAGGGATTGAATTTCCTTATTCCTATAGTTGATAGAGTTAAATATGTGCAGAGTTTAAAAGAGTTAGCCATAGATATTCCTAAGCAGTCTGCAATTACACTAGGTAATGAATTTTTATATTTAAAAATTTTATTTTGCTAAATGTTTAAATCTATAAGAATATTCTAATGAGCTTTTTGTGTCATATTATAAGATGGGTGCTAATTTTATCTTGAAGCAAATTTGGAAAGATTTCCATCTTATCAGAAAAATTGTGTCCCACAGTGGAATGATCGTAAAGACACGGTTCCGAGTAGAACACTGAAGTCAAGCATCACTTTCTGTGGTCAGTTAGCAGGTGGGTGACCACTTTGATCAGCCTGTGTAGGGACTGCGGGTGCAAGGTATCAGTCCTTATTAGACTGTTTTACCGTAAAGTGCTCGACTTCGTGTGCAGGTCGTCGGGCTACCAAAGCAGGGAGACCATCCCCTCTGCAGAGGATCAAAATTGTGATGGTATGTCTTCGGATCATACTCAGGGATGTTCCCCCAGACCGTCGCCAATAGCAGCAATTATTGTGCAGCTCTAGTGCGACGTAACTTAAGTACCTACCTACCTTAAATGCAATAGAGCTCTATTTGTAAATGGATTATGAAAGAATTTTGAAATGTTGAACTAAGAGATTGTCTTCTAATTTATTTTTGTGCTAAAACAGTTTGCTGCTTTTTCACTGTATTTTTTATTGAAAAATATTTCAACTCTTCTTTAGTCATTCAATTAAAAATAGTATTGTGCCAAATTTCAAATTTTTAACAATATTGTAATTTTTGTTGATGGGATCATATCTAATCAACCATTTTAATATATTTGAGCCTTTCAATTTTTAATAAAGAGCCGTAATGGCTCAGGGGATTGAGCGCTCGCCTTCAAATGGGTTGAACTGGGTTTGAATCCTAGCAATTGTTGGTCGATATGAATTCCTCATCATGCTTGCACCGACCACAGTGCTGACATAAAATATCCTCAGTGGTAGACAGATCATGGATTAGAGTCCCCTCCTGTCAGGCTAACCGTAGGAGGTTTTCCTCTCCATGCCACTCAAATGCGGGTTAGTACCATCAAAAAGTTCTCCATAAAAGCAATTTTACTATGTTGGTTGTTGCATGTACAGGGTATCCGCGGTTCTGGAAAGTCATGAAAAATCATTGAAAGTCATGGATTTCCAAACATTGAACAAACTTTGTTATTGAACAAACTTTTTCATGAAATGTCATGATTTTAACTATTTTTTAAAAAAAATCATGGAAGGTCATGGATTTAGGTCGCTGAAGAATCTAATTTTTAAAATGGCATTAATTACCCCTCCCCCCCTAATATCATGGTGTTCCGAATATCTGAATTTCTAACTAAATCATCACTAACAGTCATATTTTATTAAAATATAAAATGTTTTTATCATGTTCTTTAAAAATTAAAAATTACGGTTTTCTTTCAAGAAATGAAAGAAAAAACATCATTTCTAGAGCGGATTAACTTTTAAACTTCTATGATTCCAGAATTTTCATTATTATTTTTTTTTATTTTATCAATTTAAGATTCTAGCAGAAGCAAGCGAGTTAATGGCAATTTTTTTTTAAAATTCTGAAATGAGAACAAAAAAATCAGGAGTATTTCTTTCCTTTTCAATAAACAGGAAAAGTATCTTTAGAATATAGCTCTGCAGAAAAAAAAGGAATTATTTGCTTGTATTGTATTTTTTCCAGCTATTTTATTGCTTCAACTCTTTCTTTACTCTGTTTTTTTTTTTTAAATTCAAAATCTATAAATATGAAGATGCAGAGTATAACAGTTTCGGTTATGCCTATCATTTCAATTAATGTTATTCTAATGCTTTTTTTAATTTATTGTTGCGTTTTTGTCAGAGAAAATAGTAACTTCGTTAAGTCATGAAAAATTCTTGGAATTAGTCATGAAAAGTCATGGATTTGAAAATCTAAAATGTAGCAGATATCTTGCATGTAGCTACTTAATTATTTTAGTATTTGTCTATTTGCGATTTCAGGAGTTGTATGAAATATTATAACTACTAGTTTTGTTGACAATTACCACTTTTTTTTTCAATTGCAAGAATTTTTTTAAATTTTGGGTTATAAGTCTGAAATAAGAATATTTTAAACTTCTATGTCTAAAATTATGCTTGGGTATCACAATATTTAGCATTGTATAGGCTTAATAATCAATCATATCTATATCTCAATTCATTGTAATCAATCATTGAAAAATATATTTAACACACATTTAAAAAGCAAACAACCTTAAAAAACAGAAACAAACAAACTTTTTTTCTCCTCTAAGTTATAAGGAATGTAAAGTTCATGTGAAAGAAACTAGTGATATATTGAAAGTTTGGTTTTTTAAATTTATAATATTTTTGTTGAACTTTTTATTGTTTTATACTGTTGATTCGGTTTTGTAGTGTAATACTATGTATATGCTTGTAAGTTTTGTTTATTTTTTATAATACTTCTGGTTTTTTTGTTGTTTTTTTTGTAAGTTTTATGTATTTTTTTTATAATTTTAGATAATGTTACATTAAACATAGATGGTGTTCTTTATTTGAGAGTTGTTGATCCATACAAGGTAAAACCAATTTCTTATTCTTGTATGCTTTTTTTTAGTTCTTTTCGATTTAACTATTATCTGAAATTCTAATTATAAATTATAATATTTCTAATTAATCTTTTATTGTAAGTGTGAATGCATTTATATATTTTTAATCTTATTTATGTTTCTTATTAGTATTATAGATTGTTCATTTGCATGTTTTGAATTCTTTTTATATTTTTTTATGATTATTATATAAAACAAAACTGTAAAAATGACAATTCTGTGAGAAATATTGCTCTATTCTGTTATTCTTTGTTGTAGGTTTACTATTCTAAGATACAAGACTACTGAAAATTTTTTGAGATATCTTTATAATTTAGTTTCAATAAAGAAATCAAGGAAATCTTTTAGAAACTATGAAATATTCCTAATTCATAATTTTATTTGGTGTTATATCTTGGAAAATTGTGTTGAAATGTTTAATTTGGCAAAATTTTTTGATTATGAGCTTGATTTGATTTATTTTCAATAAGCCAAAGTTTTTTTTCTCAATAGAAATTTTTTTTTTTCAATCTTTCAGTCTCTTTAAAAGAGCACTGTTTAGCCTAGAAACTTACATACAAACAAACTGTAACAGCTGGGTTAAGCAATATAATTCACTTTGATTTCAGACTGTTTTCTAATAATTTTTTTTTTAACTTTTAAATACATTGTAAATAAATCTATGAATAATATAATTTGATGTGTTTTACACTATGTTTAGATAGAACTATATTAATTGTACAAAAAGTATGAAAATTATGTAAGTGAATTCTTTAATGTATGAATTATTTGAGGCAATATATAATGCTAAACCGGATTTTCGAATATTGTAAAAGAAAATTTTAATTAGACTTTTTTTTTGTGAGAAAAAAAATTTGTTTCTGAAGTTGCTAATTTTTGTGTATCGTGCAGTTATCTAGCTGTACATTTGAAAATATTGTCAAGCATTTTTCTGCAAGCGATACTACGTAACAGTTTGTTGTAAAATAAAAAAATGTGGCTTATCACTTTATTGCCTTTATGTATGAAAAAAAATGTATTTATAATTTAGTAATGCTTTTGATCCTAAATTCTGGTCCATTGGAGAAACTTTATAGTGCAGTAGACTCCTGATTATCCCAGTTAATATTAACCTAGACTAATTCAGATAACTGGAAAACTCGTTTAAACTGAAAATTATAAAAAAAAATTGTTTAGGTTTAAATTTTTATTTTAAACATACAAAAATTCTACATACATATGCACCATATCTAAATAATTTTGCTATTAAGCAGTTCTTACTTAAAACAGTCTTTGTTTTATGTTGCTTAGGCTTTTTTCTGTTGCAATGTCTTGCTCTTTTTTTTAGTTTTTTATAGATAACAAGATTGCTGGTGTTGCTTCTTCTTGTTTTATATATGCAACAGCACTTTTGATTACTGTTTCTCCATTTATCTGTGAGATTCACATATGTCGATGTTGGATTTCCTGTTTTTGGTATTAAGTATTTTGGAGATCAAGTTCAGAATTTTTTAAAATAATTTTAAAAATTGGTGTAAAGCAAAAAATCTCTAAATTATTTGACAGCTCTGTTAAAGCAGAAACTGGGGAACTTGGAAACTTGTGAAAGCAGAAAGATCGGGGCTCGATTAATCAAGATTTTAGTGTATTTGTAAAAATTTTAAAACTTTGCATCAATAATTTTGTTCTATTAAGCATTACTATTTATTAGATAAGGAAAATAACTACCTAATAGAATCCTCTTACAATGAAATAATTATTTAATAGAATATTTGTACAAGGAAATGCTCCATCATTATTTTTGTACAACAATATGCTGCTATTTATGAGATAAAGGATATCACTATGCAACAAAACCATATTTTTTGTATGATAGCGGAATAAAGAAAATAATTGTGAAATAAAACCATAATTTATTGTTTAATGAAATTTATGAAAGCAATTATATAAAAAAAATTATATTTGTTCGTATTGTAAATTTTTATTATGTAGAAAAATGTAAAAGGAAATAACTATGTTTGTTTTATGAGTTTTAATGTTGAAATATTTTTAGGCTAGTTATGGTGTTGAAGATCCAGAATTTGCAATTACCCAACTTGCTCAAACCACTATGCGATCTGAGTTGGGAAAAATATCACTTGATAGTGTATTTAGAGAAAGAGAATCTTTGAATTTTGCAATAGTTGGTAAATTTGTCTTTGTTTTCATCTTAAATAATACTTTTATTTTGTTTACAATAAATATTTTTAGCATAACTAGAACTTTTTTTAACTCTAGTAACTATTAATTTCCTATGCTTTTTATATATTAAGGATATATTATAATACTATGAAATATATATTATAATACTATAAAATATATGTTATAATATTATAACGCTTTTATAATCCCCGTGTCAGAATCGTGGTGACGCGGCGACATTGTTGCAGAACATTACAGAGTTCTTGCAGAAAGATTTTTTATTTGGAAAGCAAAGATATTTGTGTTTTTTTATCTGTAGAATTTTTCGAAATGTTTTTTTCGCAGAACATTTTTTCCTTTTTTCTGCGGAATTATATTTAAAAAATGCTTTTCTCGCATATCGGAGAAGCATTAATGCTTGTGATTTTTTTTCTTCCTATTTTCTTTTGAGAATAAAAAAATTTCGCAATGACTGGCTTTAGCTAGAATTTCAGATTGATACTATAAAAAGTAATTTCCAAATAACAAAAGTTTAAAAAGGTTAGCTATACAAATATTTTTTAGAACAGGAGAATATTTCCTATAATATTAGAATATGTATTTTTTTATACTTAGATTTAAAAAAATCTTGTATTTATAGTTAAAAAAATTATATACTGTTCTATTCTATACATAAAGGCTTTTTTGTAAACAGAAAGCTCTTCTGTTGCTTTAAATTAGTAACATACATAAAAATGTCTTTTAGAAAGGAATTAGTATTATAGAGAATTGTCGCAGAAAGCTCGAAAAAATTCTGCCACTAGGTTTATTATGCTATAAAAATAACTAGGATAAAAAAAGTACAAATATGGTTTAAATAATGGTTATATAAAAATAATTCGGTTTTCTTAAAGTAAGTTTGTTAAATATGTGTATCAATACGAATAGAAGAATTAAGAAAAGTTTATCGGTAAAGGTTTTTCTTGTAGTGTAAGCAAATGCAAAGTCAATAATTTGTTTTAAAAACTGCTCATTAATTGTACTTTTTATTCTATTTTTTTCAGAAGCCATAAATAAAGCCAGCAATGCATGGGGGATTGATTGTCTCCGTTATGAAATCCGTAAGTAACATTCTTAATGTTAAATCCTAAACTTTTGGTGTAAATGTGTTCTTTAAATATTGTTTTGCACCTCATTTTCATCATAAATTAAAAGTAGAAAACTTGCAGAAAAGAAATTTTTTTTTTTTTTTTGAGGATAGTCGTTTGGTTTTGTAGTAGTGAAATTCCTATACTATTATAAGGTACTTTAGGATTATCACGTCAACCATTTTGGCCAAACCTGATATTATCGCCAAAAGGTAGCTTCTGCACCAATAACTGAAAATTGAATCTTATTTACTGTGCAATCCTCAATTACGTTTTCTTTAGCGTGTTGAAATATGCTGTTTCTTTACTACATTGCAAAATGTTTCAAATTTGGAATTTCCCTAGAAGAGTGTTAGGCAATTATTTGCATTTTAAGAGCTATCAAGGATTTCCTGTCGTGGAAATGATTTATAATAGTTTAGATGGTTACATTCAAGAATAATTCATTATGTAATTATGAAAAATAAAAAAATAGAGGTTTTTGCTTTGTTTTGATTATTTTTATTACGTTTCTTTACGTCCCGCAGTGGACTGGTGATTAAGACACGGTTCCCAGCAGATTACCAAAGTCAGGCATCACTGGCTGCGGTCAGTGTACTGGTAGGTGACCACTTGGATCAATCTGTGTAGGGACCGAGGGAGTGCGGTAGCAGTTCTCGTTAAACTGTTCTACTGTAAAGTGCTCGACTTCGCATGCAGATCGTCGGGCTACTGAAACAGGGGTGCCATCCCCTCTGCAGAGGATCAAAATTGTGATGGCATGTCTTCGGATCATCTTCAGGGATGTTTCCCAGACCCCTGCCAATTGCCCATTGTGCAGTTCTAGTGCGACGTAAATGAACTACAACAACGTTTCTTTACACTTAAAATTTTTTTTTTGGTATTATTATTTTATTATTATTATTATTTGATAAAATTAATGTGTTTAGAATGATTATTTTAGAAATTGCTTTTTTATATGAGTACGCCAAAGTGTTTGCGCATTTGCTAGCGTTGGCAAACCGACGGGATTATTCCAAAGTACCCATTATAATGAGCAAAAAATTCATTGTGGCAAAAAACCCATTCCAAATTATTACCAATTCTTCAATGTGTTTACAGTAGGCTCTTGAGTATTCATCTTGGGACTATCTGTCCTCCATAGTATCTGGACTGAGCTGTGATGGCTCAGGTGATAGAGCTTTCACCTTCCAATGAGCTGACAATGAGGTTTCAATCCCAGCAATGGTTGGTCGCTAAGAATTCTGCATCCAACTTGCACCGACCACAGCGTGCTGACGTAAAATATACTCAGTGGTAGACGGATTATGGGTTAGAGTCCCCTCACCGTCAGGCTAACTATGGGAGGTTTTCTTGGTTTTCCTCTCCATGTAACTCAAAGGAGGGTTAATTCTATCAAAAACTCCTCCATGAAGGCAAACTTCTCGCAATACTTTATCCCTGAGTTCCCTTGTCTTCTGGATTGGGTTCAAAATTACAAGGCGACGGAGTTGAACATTAGTAGTCATAAACCCAAATATTGGGTCGACTGTTCAACGACGATTATATAATGTAAAAAAATTAAGTAGTATTTGGACTAGTAAAAGAGATTTATGTTGGAACCAGTCATTTTGTTGAACTTATCGTGGGAGGTGGAGGAGAAAGAAATGGAATATAAAAGCAGTAGCCTGTTGCCAACACTTTCATATTGTGATATATATCGTAAGAACTATTCTACTTGTAAGAACTGTATAGTTTGGGACATTTTTCTCTTCACTATTCACATGTGTGTAGCTTATTAATAAAATTAATATTTTTGAAATAATAACATCATTACATACTTCCCATCTTAAGATGTGTAACATGTACAGTGAAACCTTCCAGAAAGATCACCTTTATGTAGCGACCACCTCTTGTAGAGACCACCTCTATGTAGAGACCATCTCTATGTAGCGACCACCTCTATGTAGCAACCACCTCTATGTAGAGACCACCTCTATGTAGAGACCACCTCTATGTAGCAACCACCTCTATTTATGACCACTTTTGAGAAGCACAGAATTTTTTCCATAGACTTTGTGTTGAAGAAAACCTTCAGGAGAGACCATTAATTCCTCTCCCAGCGACTGGACAAATATCTGCACCAAATGTGAAAAAGGTAGAGTAAGGAGGCACAAAAAATATCGAAACAAAAATTTAACAAGGAAATAAGTAGATTAAAATGCATTCAAAATATTTATATGAGGCTATTATTTCGCGAGCTCTTTTGAGGATACAATCTCATATTGCAGTCACTGAGTGCAGTCACTCATAGTGCACTGAGGACGATGCTATCAATGATTCACTTTTAGAGTTGAAAGTAAAAAAAAAAGTTATTTTAGAAAAAACAAGCATCTCAAATTAACAATTTTCTTCTTATCTTTTAAAATTTTTATGATGTAAAATTAAATACAAACTTAACCAAAAAACATGATTGTTTATTTATTTAAAACACCTTGCATATAATTTGATTAGTTGGCATAATTTTTTATAGTCCTTAAATTTTATTCATCTATCCGTCTTTTCATGACGCCAACAAAAGTGGCATTTCTGTACCTAGAAAATGACACTGAATAATCTAACATCATGTACCTTTGATAGCAATTTTGAAATAACAACCAACCTCCATCAATGACCATTTTACTGTGGAATGGAGAGTGATCGCTCCTGAAAGGTTTCACTGTATTTTTAATTAAATGGGAGACGAGGTAGGATGTGAAACTTTTTCTTATCTGCCTATTTGTTATCAGGCCTATTCTTTCACCACATTTTATTGGACAGTTGGGAGTTGACTGTGTTTCAATCATTTGGTCAGTCAAAATCAATTTGAGCTAAATATATTGATACCAGGCCATGAAAAAACTCAGAAATTTGACCCGTCCCCGAGGACGGCTTGTCCAACAATGTACCCATCCTCCTTTTAAACTAACCCGTAGCTTCTAAATAAATAAAAGTCTAATTTTCTCTTATTTCTTACAAACATTTACATAAATTGCACAATGAATTAGTAGTTACTAGGATTAAAAATACTGGGGTTACATTATACAGTAATAAAAGAAATACTAGGTTACTAATAGTAACCTAGTATTTCTTTTATGAAACAATTTATTTCTTTTATGAAATAAAGGTCAAGTTATCTGGAATGTCAATTTATCTGAGGGTAATGAGTTTTTTAAATGAATCAAATATGACGTTTGCCAGATCCACAATCAAGCCAATGATTTACAGAGGATACTGCACAGAAATCTGAATGGGGTTTTCCATTTAGGTAGATGTTCATAATTGCGTTTAACGCTTCTTGTTTAAGACTAGTGCATAATGTGTTTTTTTGTAAGTTCATTGCTGAAAAGCCCCTTTCAACCGCTGCAGTACTCCCAGACAGAGAAAACATCAATTCCACCATACGCAGTATGTTGCTGTATTTCTAGATTAGAGGGTCATTATAGAAGTAAGGCGCTAGACTCTTGTAAAATAACGAAAGTTGAAAATGTATCATGAACATTAACGGGAAAATGGCCGTTCGTGCGGACGTCGGATTCTTAAAATTCGTTGTCCGCCGAGGACGGGCGGTTTTTCGAACCCTGATTGGTACTATTCTATTTTGCAATTTCTAAAAAACCTATTTAGAATAAATGCTTTCTAATTCACTGTATTTTTAGAAAATGAACAGGTGTTATACTTATTTTTCCAGATTGACTTTTTCGTGTTGAATTTTGTTAAGACATTATCCTGCAATATAAGTCCTGAAAAAAAAACTTTTTTTTTCTTGTTTGTATTTGTTGTTTCTTTAAATAAAAAAAAAAAATTCAGTATTGATTTGTAGCATAAATTTTTATTGTGTTATTTTATTTATGAAAGTGGAGTTAGATTTGAGTTTATTAACCAATCTAATTCAGCATGGATAATTAACAAGATTTTTGGCTGAAAAATGTGAATATGTGTTATTTTTCAATTAGCATTTAACTTAAGCATGAATACAATTTTTTTCAGGGGATATTCGATTGCCACAGCGAGTCAATGAGGCTATGCAAATGCAAGTAGAAGCTGAACGAAAGAAAAGAGCTGCTATTTTAGAGTCTGAAGGTGTGGTAATTTTTCCATTCAATTTAAGTATTTTTTTTATGTATTTTATTTTTTAAAAAAATCATTTGCTTATATGGAACCAGGGAGTGCAGTGTTTTTAAAAAGTGTTTAAAGGTGCTTATTTTTTATTTACATTTTTTAAAAGTCCTTAAAGGTACTTTTTTATTCTGGGTTTGTAAAAGGGCTTAATTTGCTAACTTTTCAAAAGGGATTTTTTTTTCTTTGCCGTATCGATTGCTGTTCTAAATTACAAAAAATTAATAATTTCTACAACTTTCTCTGCAATATTTATCAGAAACTAGTTATTTTATCATGATTATGTATCGACTTTGAAAATGTTTTTGAATTTTATTGATTTTATGTTTATAAATTAAGAACTTTTAACAATAGAAATTTTTTTTTAATTACTGCACAGCTAATTATGATATTTTTTAGAAAGTGATTAAAAATATTTTCGAGTGTTTAAAAAGTACTTAAGAGGTACTTATCTTTTGTTGAGAAAAATCTGGCTACATGCCCTGTGGAATCCTCCTAAAGATCAATATTACTTTGAACTAGAGGAGCTTTTATATTGTTTCTATGTTGTTGTTTTTTCTTTTTGTTGTAGATTTTAATTTTTTAATATGGCATGTATAAATGTGTAGCAGTATTAAATAGTCCTTCCAAAAATTTTTTTATGGTGCTCATCCTCAAAACATAGATATTATCATGCAATGAATAATAATCATAAATGATACATAGATGTTCATGTAATCTATCAATTTGTAATGAAAAAAATTGATAAGTTTTTGTGGTAATTGAAAATCAAGATGAAAGACTAAAAAAATCAGCTATACCAAAGAATACAACTTCAGTTTAAAGTTCTCAGCCAACAGATCCATCAGAGCAATAGCTTTTGGTAGACCTCTCACTTAAAGATGAATGCTATCTTGGGTTATATTTTAAATTTAAGTTTCAATTTGTAGTTTCCAACTTATGAAGTTGGCCACAAAAGAAAAAAAAAAATTCTCATTTAGTATGATGATTTTTATTTTGTAGTCTGATCATTTTTAGCTTATATTGATATCAATTCTTTAGATTTGTGTTTCATTTCTCGGTAGATTGCAAAATTTTAAGATAGCACATAGAAGTTAATTTTTAGGATAGCACATAGTATTAAAAATGTTAGGCGGCAGGAAAAAAAAATTTGATTTAATTTTTAAATTTTCATTTATTTTTAGCTTATATTGACATCAATTCTTTAGATTTGTGTTTCTTTTCTCTGTAGATTGCAAATTTTTAAGATAGCACATAGAAGCTAATTTTTAGGATAGCACATAGTATTAAAAATTTTAGGCGGCAGGAAAAAAAAATTAGATTTAATTTTTAAATTTTCATTTATTTTTAGCTTATATTGACATCAATTCTTTAGATTTGTGTTTCTTTTCTCTGTAGATTCCAAATTTTTAAGATAGCACATAGAAGTTAATTTTTAGGATAGCACATAGTATTAAAAATGTTAGGCGGCAGGAAAAATAATTAGATTTAATTTTTAAATTTTCATTTATTTTCAGCTTATATTGACATCAATTCTTTAGATTTGTGTTTCTTTTCTCTGTAGATTGCAAAATTTTAAGATAGCACATAGAAGTTAATTTTTAGGATAGCACATAGTATTAAAAATGTTAAGTGTCAGGAAAAAAAATAGATTTGATTTTTAAATTTTCATTTATTTTCATTGTATTCAAGATAAATACAATGAAAATAAATGAAAACTAAAAATGTTAGGCGGCAGGAAAAAAAAATTAGATTTAATTTTTAAATTTTCATTTATTTTTAGCTTATATTGACATCAATTCTTTAGATTTGTGTTTCTTTTCTCTGTAGATTGCAAATTTGTAAGATAGCTCAAAGAAGTTAATTTTTAGGATAGCACATAGTATTAAAAATGTTAGGCAGCAGGAAAAAAAATTAGATTTAATTTTTAAATTTTCATTTATTTTCATTGTATTTATTTTAACTTTTTTATTTTATTTGCATTTTTGCTTGTTTGTTGCCTGCTTTTGTTTTTACTTCAATTCCTTTTTAATGTATGTTAAAATACAGAGAAAGGGTATTTAATAGAATTGAATGCATATCTGTTTGTGTTCATAATTTTTTGAAAATGTGTAAACCTTTGTTCGTATTTTGTGTTGATGATTATTAAATAAAAAAATCTAATAATATTTTATTTATGCATAGGAATCAGGGAAGCTGATATCAATGTAGCAGAGGGTAAAAAAAGATCCAGGATTTTATCCTCTGAAGCTGAAAAAACAGAAAAAATCAATAAAGCTCAGGGTAAGTTAGTAGGCTGATATTACCTTTTAATTTCTTCTTCGTCAGTGGTACGATATCCCTGGGTGGGCCCTAGCCTTTTGAAAAATTTACCTTTCATCCACAAGTTCTCTCTCTCTCTTTATTATTGTGGATTTGTCGAAAAACATTATCCGCCACCTGTTCAATCACATCAGTTTTGAAAACATTTAATTTTATAAAGTTGCTGATTTCGTAAACCTGAATATTTTGAAAAATTTAGATTCCATGTAGAAAACAAATTCATAGTTAAACTGTACAAATACACTAAAAGCTAAATTGATTACTGCATTTATATTTTATTTCTACTGAATCTACATTTGTCATTTTAATTAAACATGTGCTACATTTTTTAATTTACTGATTTTATAATCCAGTGATATTACCAGCCAAGTCTCCTGTATTTTAACAAAGACTCCTGTATTTTACGACTATCTCCTGTTTACCCGTATATTCTGAAATTTCTCCGTATTTGTCGAAAAAATTTAAAAAAAATATTTGGGGATAAAATATCAGCTATTGGCAAAAATACTTCTCTAATTCCTCAACAGATAATGCTATTGCCAGTACTGCAGTATGTTAAGTGTTTATAGTTTAAGTATTATACATAATGGTTTTAAAAAAATCTTTTTAAGATTCAGATTTATTCCAATTTTATAATGTAAGTGCTTCCAATTTACATGATTGTATACGATGTATCAAATCTTTACTCGTAGCTTAAAAAATGTCACTAGTAAAATATCCGTTATTTTATTTCCCAAATGTTGGCAGGTATGCCTAATTCTAATTTGAAGAACTTTTTTATGATCAATTAGCATCTTGAACTACATAAAAACTTCATAAAGCATTAAATCTGTATCATACTTTATGATAGCTTTATTGTGATAGCTAAATATTTTCAGCAGTTCTGCATGTAGTTTTGTTATTATCCCATGGACATCTCAGAAACCCAATTTTTAAAGAGGACGAAACACTTTTTTTGTTTCTTTTGTTCCAAAAACTTCTTTAATCTATAAAATTATATATATTTTTGAAAATTTTCTATCTTGTTTCTGAATTAATTAAATTTAAAATTGAAGCTTCATGAAACATTTTTTTTATTTGTATGATATATTAAAGGGAATTATTAAAGGAAACATGAGCATGTGACCTACGCCATGGATTATTTCTTTAGAAAATATATCATCAACTTTGAGCCACTTTTTTGTGTTTTTACTTATATATTCATTAATAAAAGATATAATAAATGAACTTTAAATATCCAAATTAAATTTCAACCAATTGACAAAGTATAAGAAAATAAATCATACAATTTCTCTTTTTTATATCTTTTTACTTTTAAAATTTATGTACAACACTTCAAATTGACAAAAAAAAAAAAAAATTCTTGTTTAAACACAGAGAAACAATTGTTTAGATATAAAAAAACATGGTAAAAACTTTATTTTTGTTGTTCATATGATTTTTGAGTGCAAAATTTTTATATTAACTCATAATCAGCCATTTTAATATTGTAGTAACCTCATTTGCAAGCATGATTTTTTTTTCTTAAGTCAGTCCGTTTTTAAATAAGAATATCATTTCTATTGAGCTAGATTTTATGGTTTATGTTAATAAAAACTTTAAAATGTAGACATTAAAAAAAAAAAAAAAAAATCACATATTGGAGACAAGTTACTGAGGATAATATTTTGACACTTATCTTTTTTTCATCGCATTACTATATTTGTTCAGAATGAATTTTTTATAGAGAAACAACTTATTCATCAAAACTAAGATTTAAAAAATCCCCAATGTTGCAAACGGCAAAATTTTTTGACTACGAAAAACTATTAAATAGTGTGAAAATTATTTAAGCACAAAAAAACCCTTATGTCTTGTTTTGTTTGTTAAGTACAGAAATTAATTNTGTCCAAGAGGTCGCGGGTTCGATCCTCGCCAGCCGAAGAATAAATTAATGAAAATGGTAGTGAATGGTGACTGATGCACGTTAAATATGTCGAGTCTTATAGTTTTTCATGTTCCCATAACAAATCAATACCTGTGGTGGTACCGATCCAGGAGTTCACTTGTCTTCTGGATTGGGTCCAAAATTACAAGGCTACGGCTGTTCAACGATGGGTTCAAAATAAAATAAAATGAGAAAATCACGAGCCGTGATTGCTCAGGAGACAGGGCGTTCGTCTTCCAATAATGCGAACACAGGCGATACGAATTCCGCATCCAGCTTGCACCAACCACAGTGCTGACATAAAATATTCTCAGTGGTTAGCGGATCATGGGTTAGAGTCTCCTTGCCATTAGGCTAACTGTGTGAGGTTTTCCTCTCCATGCAACTCAAAGGCGGGCTAGTTCCGTCAAAAAGTCCTACACAAAGGCAAAATTTCTCCCGATACTTGATCCTGGAGTACCATTGTCTTCTGGATTGGGTTATGAAATTCCAAGGCTACACTGTTAAAAGTCGTAAACACAAAATAGAGTCAGCTGCTCAACGATGGTTATAAAATAAAATAAGATCACAGTGACATATCTGTGATACATGTATAAACTGTAATATATATATATATATATATATCAGGGCTCGAAAAACCGCCCGTCCTCGGCGGTCAGAAATTCCCCGCGGACTACAAATTTCTCAAATCCAGTGTCCGCACGGACGGCCATTTTCCCGTTAATGTTCGTGATACATTTTCAATATTTGTAATCTTACAAGAGTCTAGCGCCTCACTTCTAAAATGACCCTCTAATCTCGAAATACAGCAACATACTGCGCATGGTGGAATTGATGTTTTTTCTGTCTGGGAGTACTGCAGTGGTTGAAAGGGGCTTTTCAGCAATGAACTTACAAAAAAACACATTACTTACTGGTCTTAAACAAGAAGCGTTAAACGCATTTATGAACATCTACCTAAATAGAAAACCTCTTTCAGATTTCTGTGCAGAAACCTCTGTAAATCATTGCCTTGATTGTGTAACTGACAAACATCATATTTGATTCATTTAAAAAACGCAGTACCATCGGATAAATTGACATGATAATTGACCGATAACTTAACCTTAGTTTTTTAAATTATTTCATCAATGAAATAAATTATTTCATAATAGAAATACTAGGTTTTACTATTAGTAACCTAGTATTTCTTTTGTAACTGTTTAATGTAATCCTAGTATTTGTAATTCTAGTAACTACTAATTCGTTGTGCAATTTAATAAATGTTTGTAATAAATAAGAGAAAATAATATTTTTATTTATTTAGAAACAACGGGTTAGTTTCAAAGGAGGGCGGGTACATAGATGGACAAGCCGTCCTCGAGGACGGGTAAAATTTCTAAGTTTTTTCGAGCCCTGATATATATATATATATTTANGCTACGGGTTAGTTTCAAAGGAGGACGGGTACATTGTTGGACAAGCCGTCCTCGAGGACGGGTAAAATTTCTGAGTTTTTTTCGAGCCCTGATATATATATATATATATATAAAAAAAAACCTCTGTGTGTGTGTGGTATATAAACTAACAATAGATAATGAATTATTTGTAGGTGAGGCATCTGCTATATTGGCTAAAGCTGATGCTCGAGCTAGATCTTTGAAAATGGTTGCAGATTCCTTATTGAAAAAGGTATTCTTCTATTTCTATAAATTTAAAATTGTGATTGATTAATAAATTTAATGTTCTCATAGCCCAAATTTTTCTTTTCCATTATTTTTTAGAAGGGAAATAATGCTGCTTCTTTGCTCATAGCTGAGCAGTATGTTACTGCTTTTAGTAAACTTGCAAAAACTGGTACCACACTAATTTTGCCATCAAATACAAATGACATGTCTTCTATGGTAGCACAAGTAAGTTATAAAAATTATCTAAGAAAATTACTGAACACTTGATAAAACTTTTTTCTTCAACTTGATATAAAAATAATTAAGCTAGATTTTCTCATGTAAGATTCTGAATTTGTATTTTTTTTTTTCCAATTGTGTAATAAGCATTCATTCATAAAATATTTTTCGGCTATATGGTATTAAGAGCAGAAAATACCAAATTTATTTATTTTAAAAATTTTTTTCAACACATAATACACAAATTTTTAAGAGGAAAAAAAAAAACAAATTAACTGTCACTTTAAAAAATCAGAAGAGAAAAAAACATATCATCGATTGGGCTAAACTAGAACAAGTTATCTAACCATAACTCAAGACAATTTTTAATAAATGCTGCAGGGAGCTCCATTTCTTTAAATTTTCTCGTTACGTTGCAGTATATTAAATTTGAAAAATTCTAATTTTTGAAATACCGAACCAAATCCAAATGGATTAAATACAATTCATATTCATTAATTAAAGTATAATTGCTGCAGATAAATCTGTGGAATTTGCAACTCAGGACTAAACTGTTTTCAGAATTTTATGCATTTTGCAGTAAATCTAGCCTTCTATCAAAACAATTTTCATATTCGTGCAACAAATCTCCCAGTGACTTGTTTCAGTCAGTAAAATCTTCATTCATTCCACTAATAGAGAGCTAGAGTTCCTGGCAGCTGACTAAACAACCAGCGTGTAAATGCAACAAGGTTTATGTTAAACCTATCAGAGCTGAAAGCTCTTTGATTGGTTGTAGTGTGCAAAGTAGGGTACCAGCACAGGCGCTGTTCAAGGGGCATTTTTACTAAGGCTTTTAAAAGATATAACCCTAAAAACCGAGCAAGGTGCTTGGCCAGGGTTGGATGTTGTGTAATTTCCAACCTAACACTGTTATGACATTTTTAAGTCCAGCGTGATAAGACTAGCTCAATTATTTTAATACAGCTGCATAAAACTAAGATTTTCTATTGTTTAAGTGGTTGACTTTTAATAATTTTTCTTTAGGCTATGGCTATCTATAAGAATATTTCTCCAAAAAATAGTGAACATTTGGAGTTGCAGGAGTCAAATGAAGAACAGAAAAATTGGGAAGAATATGTTAGTGACGAGGAAGACATTTTAGCTAAAGTCAAAGCCCCACCTAAAAGTGATCTGCCTGTAGCTGAACAAAGTGATCCAGAAAATAATAAATTGTAAATTGCCTGTTGTACCAAATTTGTATTAAATATTTGTTTTTAATTATTTAAATTTTTTTAGATTAAATATTTAAATATTGCATCGGAGTAATATTTACTTTTCTGATAATTTCAAGTGATTTCTGTTTCTCCGAAAAACTCATGCCCCACCTGGAACTTTATCTCTTACTTTGCTCAATTTTATGTGGGTGTATAATAAATTATTTTTTTGTGTGTGAATGTAAATACAATATCTTTTGCTTTTATATTGTCTAAATTATATTTTAAATTACCGGAATGTTTTAAGTACTGTTTTAATTCATTTAACTTCCAAACCTTAAATTATCTGGTCTGCTTCAAAATCATGACTGAAACTAGCATACTCCTTCCTAGGCCTGAAAATAACCATTTGTCATGTGGCGAGTCAACATAAAACAGTGGGGACTTAAATAAAATTGTTAAAAGATTGATTAAAAATTAATTATAATTAATTAAAGTTTATTATAATTAATTAAAATCAATTATAATTAATTAAAATTATTTATAAATAATTGTTCAAAGATAAAAGTACATGAATGAAAAAAGATCGGAATACAGAATTTTCATTAAAATGTCTATTGTCCCATTTTCATTAATTTGTTAACTGTCAAATGTTAATGTCTCCATTCAAAATTTTGATCCTTTAAAATCCATCAATTTGTGATGGAAAGATTCATGTGGAAGGAGAGTTTTTTCAAAAATTTACATATTTCAAAGTTGTAATGTATATGTTAAAGGCAAAGTTTGAAATCCTGCTTTCTATAGAATGCTTAGGCATTGTATATAATGCCTAAAACTAGCCAGCAATGTATGAAACGATTTAATTTCACGGGCATTCTATAGAATGCCAAATGAGAAACCGGCAAAGTATAAAATACATCTCTGATTCGTCAAAATGTCATTCAAGCCTGCCATGTTGCAACAAGTTGGTTAATTTCTTATTTTTTATATGAAAATTTTATTTCCCTTAATAAGAAAGGCATAAATTATGTTTTGTTCATTTTTCTTTATGCATTTTGAATAAATTTTTCTTAATGGCACTCTCATTATTTTTTCAGAATAACATTTTTTTGAGAAATGCACATCATTTACATAATAACCTCATCAGGACGTTTTTTTATATTTTGCTTAAATAGCATTTGTCATTCTATAGAATGCCTAGGTACTGTATACAATGCTTAGAGAAAGTATGTAATATTTCTCATATTTCATACCTTGCTCAAAAACATCCGGCATTATATACAATGCCTAGGCATTGTATAAAATGCCGACGTTTCATGCTATACAATGCCTAGGCATTCTATAGAATTCCGGTTTTTCATACTTTGCCGGTAACATATACATCTAATGTATTTTGCCCCTCCTCCAAATATTTTTAAACAGAGTTTTATAAAGTCGGTATGTTTTAATTAAATTTTGCCACATATTTACATTATTTTTATTGTTAAATTAACTTTCCATGGCCGCAGATTATTTTTAAAATTATAATTTAAGCAAAGCAAAAAAAAAAAAGTTTGCAAAGAGTAACTGTTAAATTAAAAGGACGTATCAATATCGGCCACTGACTAATTAGGTTTGAAGTAGCTACTTAGGGTTAACTAGCCACTGCCTACTAACTGAAAATTTAAATTTTCAGGCCTGTTCTCTACTTATGACTATCCCTCACATTAATGCTTAATTTATGCTAGTTTTTTTTTAAACCATGGGTAACGAAATTTGTAAAGTGTCAATTTGATCCTAAATAAAGGAATTAATAAAAAGAATGCCTACTGCTGATTAAGTTATTCAATGTTAATTTCTAAAAACTAGTAAAATCTTGATTATCCAAAATTTATGAAGCAAGCCTGCTTCATGTAATAAAATTTTTTTCTCGAAACATGTCAAGAATTATGATTTTGTATTTGTTGAGACAATTTTGATATCTAGGTAATCATACATTTGAGTCTTTTATCAAGTCTGTAGTAGTCAACTCCTTTTCTTTGGATTAATATTGTTTCCCCCCCTTCTTTAATTGTAACAGTTATCTTGGTTTGGCCTGCGGTAAGGCTACTTGGAAAATTACAAGTCCTGAGAAAAATATACGAGTCTTGAAATCTTTACAGTTCGATAACTTAATATCTGGACAGCATATATTATGAATATATTTTTAATAAACATGATCTGATGTAAAGCAATTTTATGTTTGGTTGTAAAAGTTTCAGAAACATTTAATGACCCCTTATAGAATTTTATTTAATTCTGATATTCTTAATCCCTTAAACAGGGTGCTTAGCCAAATCTTTCAACAAAAAATAAGCACCTTTTAAGCACTAAAGGAATATTTTGAAGCACTATATACATTAACAAAATGCAAAATAGTTTTTAAAGATTTTACATGATCGTGATAAAATATCTAGTTTCTGATAAAGAACTCTTTTTCTTGATTGTATTAGCCACCATAAGAGGATAAAGAGATTTTTCGGTTTGATTTCAGAGGGTGGAAAATGAAGCCTGAAATTGATAATATCTTGCAAAATGCAGCAGAGTTGCACATGAGAGTGCAAGAATCTCACAGAACCCAGTTTAGTATACGTGCATGCTGACCCGCAAGTATTTCATCAAACATGTAAAATGATTGCCGCTTTCATACTCTATGGACCGACGGGAAGCCGAAATAGATTGTGGTAGAATGAATCGTGAAAACGTTGAATGGAACAATGTGAAAACCAGGATGTAGCATTATATGTGGCTAAAGAAGAAAAAAAATCTCATTTTTGAAAAGGGAAAAGTAAGCACTTTTTAAGAACACCCAATAAAAAAGGCACATTTAAGGGCTTTTAAAAAAAGAAAATAAAAAATAAGCACTTTTTAAAAACGCTACGCACCATGTTAAACCTTGTTCCATTAATATAATTTTCAATTCCAGTCATCAATTTAACCATTAAAAGATTATTCCTAAGTGTGTGGTAAATGATTCATCACCACAACTAAGATATTAAAAACATTAAAAAAAAACCCACCCTCAGAGTAAATGAGCATTAAGAATGACAGAAAAAATTTATTTCTGAAACCCTCCTATTCAACTATAGAAACACTTTACGGAAAGGATACTTGCGTAACCTTATGCATCTTGTACTTGGCCTCATTTTATACTATTTATATTTAACTCGTTTTCCGAAAAATACAGGGCTGAATTTGGTTTCTGCTTTAGTTTTCTATTAATACACTGACACACCCAAAAACAGACCCGAGTCAATAATCCTATTTAATCTCCCAAAGGCTTCTATCATATTAAGTTATTAAACTGTCATGAAAGTGTGTTTCTTCTGATATTTTTACAAAGTACGTAGGAGTTTATTCGTTTACAGAAAATGTTTGAATTCACCTCTTGATGAATTGGCATTACTGATGTTGAAATCTAAGTTAATAATTTTTTTTATCCCCCTTCAATATTTGGAATAAATTTTAAAATACATAATTTAAGTCAATAAATTTATGAGTTTTAAGAACCTGCAATAAATAATGTTATTTTTTTTCTAATATATAAATATTTCGGAGAAAAGGAAAATAAGCAGATTTTGCATGCAAAATAAGGTATAATTTGCACCAATGAACTATGAATGTGTAATAATTTTTTTTTTGTGTTAGGAATTGTGTATTTCCCTTTTCTTATTCACTAATTTTTATGAGTTGGTGCAATATTAAGTTATACAGTTTTGTAGATTTGAAAATTAATTCCAATATAAATAATTTCAATATCTAAAAAATATTAATTCTAAAATAAATAAAAAAAATTCTTTGGAAGCAGGAATCATCATTACAATTTTATAGGGTTTGTGTATTAATATTGAAGTCAAGAGATGGGTGATTCTTCAAAAACGCAACATTCTCAAATCATAAAAACAAAAAGAGCTTTATAAAATGTATGCTTACTCTTTATTAGGCAACTAAAAGGAGAAAAATAAAGGGAACTCCAGGAGAGCAACATTTTTGCAGATTTGGTCTTGAGAAAGTTCGATTAGAATCATTAGGCCCCCAAGCTCTAGGGCGCATTCATCCCCCCCCCCAAATTTTTTTTTTTGCTAACTTCCCCCTTCAATGTTAGATTGTTCGAAATAGTGCTAAGTTGCTTCTTTTATTTATGTACTTAAAAAAAATTCTCTCGTCTAAATTCCCCCCTAACTATTCGTTTTACTTAGAGTAAAATCCCCCCCCCCCAAGATTTAAGTGGGCGCATCGGGCCCCTGGAATCATCACATCAGGCCCAGTGGGGAGTTTGGAACTATTAGTTTAAATTGTTTGCGAAACGAACATAGTGGACTGAAATTTCGGTCCCTTGGAGGTTCACTACATATTAAAAAAAATGTTTTTATGTTTAATAAAGCTTGTACAGTGTGAAAAAAAAATAAACGGACCACACTGAATAACTTTTGATTTAATGATCGGTTGTTCACGCTCTAGGACTCAATCTTGATTGTTGAATCGGGGGACCTCAAATATGCTAATTAATTAGCATATTTGATGTTTTAAGTTTGGTTAGGAAATCAGACACAAAGACATACTTATTCTGACCCCTTAATGTTAATCACACTTTTTGTGTATTTTACCATATATCAAGAACTTTTTAAGCTAATTGAAAATTTTTGGCACACTATTTTAAAATTCATTTACTCAAACATAATTAATTCCACAAAATGATAGCGTTTAGTAAATATTTATTATTTTACTTAATAATAGTAAAAAATATTTTGAATTGTAAGGTATGAAATATTTCACATCATTTTAAAGAATTAATTTTACATCGCAAAATACAAAATTTGAGCGAAATCGGTCAAATAGTTCTGGAGGAATCGAATTTTAAAAATACGGTTTCTCTAAAATTTGATTTCTCCAGAACGGTTCGACAAATTTCGCTTTGTAAAATTACATACTTTAAAATGATGCAAAAATTTGTATACCTTACAATTTAAAATTTTTTCTGACTGCTATTAAATAAAATAATTATTTAATAGCAGTCAGTGCATGGATAAACGAATTTTTTAACTGTGGGCAAAATTTTTTTTCATTTGCTTAAAGAGTTCTAGAGATATGGCGAAATACGAAAAAAGTAAAATTGACATTAAGGTATAATCAATATTAATCATGGGTGCAAGTTGGAAAAAAGGCCAAGACTGAAAATTTTTTGACTGAAATACCTAACATACACAATACCCCCTCGACATATGCAAACTATCTAAGAAAGCTTTATCATAATACATCAAGTTTAAATACTGTACAAAAAATATTTATTCATCTGTCTTTTGATAAAATAACAACAGGACATAAGGAAGTAGACTAATAACGTAGACCTAAAAAATATTTTTAAGGACAGAAAAAAAAAATTCTGATTTCCGTCTTACTTCCGTCCGCGGACATTTTCGAACGACGGAAATCCGTCCCGGGGACGGAAGACTTGCACCCATGATATTAATTTCTAGATTTTGGGGGTCAGAAATCTGAATCCGTCAAAAAAAAGTTTATTCAGACTAAGTACCTTTTTGTAGCATATTTAAAGGCACCCCTAAAAATTGTGTCCTAAAACGTGAAGATCCAATCATTAGGATCCTAAGTTATTCAGGGTGGTCTGTTTTATATTTTGCTCACTGCACAAGGGAAAGAAACTGTTACACAAACTTTGACAGGTGAACAGAAGTAGGAATTAACAGAGTTGCAGGAGCTAGACTAAAAATTCTATTTTTTCTCTCTAAAATAAAATATCTGGGCTAGGAAAGTCGCATGAAAACCTTGGCGCGTAAAGATTCAAAATGTATTATTTTACACCTTCAATTGTATACAGTTTACTAATACTACTGTAATCATTGAAATGTTGGAATAAAAATTTTAAATTTGTTGAGCCAGGAGGCTAATTTGCAATGCAGCAGGCTTTAACGAATCGCTTACTTTTTTAAAATTTTCCTCTTGGCTGTAGTTGGTCACAATTATAATGCAAGCTTTTATTTCTTTCAATATTTGTAACTTTAATTTAAAAAAGCAACATCAGAAGAGCAGGTTGCTAAAAGCTGCTGGATTGGAAAATCGCTGCCAGGAAAGTAACTTTTAAAAAATAGTAAATATTAATTTTGTTTGAACATATTAGGTTGTTATATAATATATATATGTATCTATAAAATGATTAGTTGTGTGAAATAATAGGAAGAGAAAATGAGCACAACGTGGAATACAAATAATCCATTTAATAAGCTAGCAATTACACAACACATGTTCAGAGAAACAAGTCTTGACTGACATTAAAACTACAGGTACCCTGTACCAATTTACCAATAATTCCATTTTCCAGTTTTGTATTTATATTTCGTAGTGAATATCTAAACAAATGTATTATAATTTGACATTCACTCATTCTTAATTTAATATAAAAACAAAAACCCAATTTAAAAAAAATCATTACAAAAATTTCACATATTAGACTGGAATTTTCTCAAAATACCCAGTTTCTGTTTAGAACAATAAAAAACTTCAGATTAAATCTCAATTTAAAAAAATCTAGATTTCATGTATGAAAAAGGCTTTGGCAAATATACACTATTTGAAGAAGGATAAATCAAAACAATGGAGCACATTATATAATATATACATACAAAATAAAAAATTTGGCACCAAATAATTGGTAACCAATTTCTCCTATTCATTTGTATTTGGAGCAATAATAAAAACTTAAGTACAAAACAAATTTTGATTTGAACAAAATTATAATAGGCACTTATCAGCATCCTATTTTTTTTCCACTTAAAAATATACAATTAAAAAAAAACATAAAATAAAAACTTAAAAGTTGTTAAATAATCACAAAGCAACGTTTTTGGGATCACGAGGCTTTAAGCATATGCTTGTGATTAAACCATATTTGATAAAGTAAAGAAAATGATTTCAATTTAAGATATACAGTGCATTGCTTTATGGTATTTTCTTTTTGGATCCTAACTGTTATGCTTTGTTATGAAAAGAAATGCCAAACACTACTTTTGTGAGTCTGGAGAAAAAAATTGACGAAATATTCTAATTTCGAATAGTAGTAGACAACCAACTAGTGGGAGGTTTTATTTCTGACTGTGGGTGGAAAGGCCTGGTCAGCCTGTCCACACCCATAGTGATACACAAAACACAGCAGAAGCAAAGCATAAAATTTTTGCTGTGTGTGTACAAAATAAAAAAAGTTAAGTTGCAAACTTTTAATAAGAAATTACCAAAGCTGAAGTTACTCAAGATAGGAATGGCATGGCCCAGCATTGAACCTAAAATCAAACCATCCTATTGACACAAAACAGAGTTGAGAAAAAAAAAAGTCAAGTTGCAAACTTTTAATAAAAAATTATCAAAGCTGAAGTTACTCAAGACAGGAATGGCATGGCCCAGCATTGAACCTAAAATCAAACCATCCTATTGACACAAAACAGAGTAGAAAAAAAAGTCTTGCAAACTTTTAATAAAAAAATTACCAGTGCTTGGCAGCAAAGCTTAAGTTACCTGAGATGGGAATGGCATGGCCCAGCATTGAATCTAAAATCAAACCATCCTATTGACACAAAACAGAGTTGAGAAGAAAAAAAAGTCAAGTTGCAAACTTTTAATAAAAAATTACCAAAGCTGAAGTTACTCAAGACAGGAATGGCATGGCCCAGCATTGAACCTAAAATCAAACCATCCTATTGACACAAAACAGAGTAGAAAAAAAAGTCTTGCGAACTTTTAATAAAAAAATTACCAGTGCTTGGCAGCAAAGCTTAAGTTACTTGAGATGGGAATGGCATGGCCCAGCATTGAATCTAAAATCAAACCATCCTATTGACACAAAACAGAGTTGAGAAGAAAAAAAGTCAAGTTGCAAACTTTTAATAAAAAATTACCAAAGCTGAAGTTACTGAAGATAGGAATGGCATGGCCCAGCATTGAACCTAAAATCAAACCATCCTACTGAACACAAAACAGAGTTGAGAAGAAAAAAGAAGTCTTGCAAACTTTTAATAAAAAATTACCAGTGCTTGACAGCAAAGCAAAAGTTACTCGAGATGAGAATGGCATGGCCCAGCATTGAACCTAAAATCAAACCATCTATTGACACAAAACTCAGTAGAAGCGAAGCATAAAATTTTTGCTGTGCGCGTGCAAAGTAAAAAAAAAAAAAAAAAAAAATTAAACTGCAAACTTAATAAAAAATTACCAGTGCTTAGCAGTAAAGCTAAGTTACTCGAGATTTGAATGGCATGGCATTGAACCTAAAATCAAACCATTCTTTTCAATATTTGTATTATCAGTATAGAATAAGAGTGCAAGATGAAATAGAAACTCTATTAAATCACAATTTTGAACTTGAGGAAAAGAGTTCATGAAAGCTGAGACATAAATATCTTATCAGTTATAAAGCAATAAACGAGATACCTAGTTTTCAAACCAGATGGTTCCTTTAAACATGTTGAGGGAGAAAAATAAATCGATGCATTATTGATGGGAGAACTGCATCCTTATAAGGAAATTTCTTTAAAAAAAGTCTTAACAGGTTATAGTAGAAAAAATGGGGTGAACGCATTTGATGACTAAATTTTATTTTTAAACTAATTTCTAACATTAAGCTCAGCAATCAGGTGCTGTTATCACATAATAAAATAACATGTAGCTTCTTATAACATTCTGATTTTATCTACTTATAAATCAGTACTTAAGTTTAAAAATGATCTTATTCATAAAAAGAAATAGCATGATCATGCAAATTTTTATTTAAGAATTTTTTTTTATTTAGTAAAAAATATGAAAAAATTTAAAAATATTTCTTAACAGCTTTCTACCGTATACTTGAGTTACATATTTTTCAAAATTAATTACTTGAGATTGCATTAAATAAGTTTACCTTTGAATATTTTTGTGACTTATTTATAAACTTATCTTAATAATTATCAATACTTATCTAACTGCTTTTTTTTTAAAAATATTATAACTGGGCCTACTGTTATGTCAGTATAAAAATTTATAATAAAAATTTAAAAAAAAAAAAAAAAAAAAAAAAAANAAAAAAAAAAAAAAAAAAAAAAAAAAAAAAAAAAAAAAAAAACAGTATGAAAAAGGACCTATCTGGTTTTAAAACTAGATAACAATTATTTTGAATAAAAACACGGCATATTTACAATATCAGCCGAAGTTAAATATTGCAAAATACTTTTTAGCATTTTAATAAATGTAGCCAATAAAACTTCAAACATAACTTTGATTAAAATAAGTAGAAGTAAAAAAACTACTTCTTTAAAATTGTAAATACAAACACAAAAAAAGTTGAACACAAACTGCGAACATGAAGAAAAAGATTTTTTTTCCAGGTACTTATTTTGCAGTCTTAAAGTACATAAAGAATTCATATAAAAAAATTTCTTGATTACTTTATATCCTTTTTACTAAAGTTTATTAAAAAAATGTAACACAACTTGCTGGTTTCACCGGCAGAAATTAAGTAGATTGTAAACATGGCTCATACATTGGCTTCATTTTTTAAAAAAAATATTGTAACAAGAATGGCACAGGCATCACGCTCAATTTTTTATGAATACTATACAAAAAATGAAATGCAGGAGTTAAAACAACATAGTCAATCCAAAATTAATGGTCTTGATGTAATGCTATTTTATTTCTGAATGATTTGCCTTAATACAAAGAATATTCTATCTACAAAATTATTAAATTTTTAAGATATATACTCTATAAAAACCACTGGACTAACCTTGTAATAAAATCACTCCATATCTATATAAAGGGCGAAAAAACCTAATACTTTAAAAAATATTCGAAGAAATGCTTCAAGGTGAATGAAATATATTCTAATATTTTTAGTAGAAATAATTTTTTTGCAGAAAAATACAGTAGTCTCCCTACGGCGAAATTTTTTTTTTTAAATGAAATATTCCAAATATTTTTCTCACTTCAAAGTGATTGCCTCCTAAAAACGAATTTGTCAGGAAATTATCTTTTCAATTTTCTTCATTTTTTGAAGAAAGTTGTAATTGAAATATGAAACTTTATTGCTCTCATGTGCCAGCTTCTGGAAATACTTGACATTATGCATTCCAGTGATCACATACAATAGAATTCCAGGTTTAAATTCAAACATTTCTTTATAATGAAGATTACTATATTTTTAATGAAATGTTCTAATTATATGATTTAGAATTCATCATTCTAGGTAAAAATATCACATTTACTTAAACGACAAAAATATCTAACAGATTTTTTAAATAACATTAAAAATTTTATATTAATTACGAAGTTCCACCTAAAATAAATTTTGCCGACATTTATTTTTTTCAAATATTTAACAATCTTTATTTTTGTCATTTTGAAGAAACTTGCAAGTGAAACCGCACATTTTCGTGCAACCAATTAGCTTTCACACGAAGCTATATCTGAAACTACTCATTATTCTTCCCAATTATAACACGCAACAATAATGTTAAACAGTGTTCCTTTGTAATGCTAGTTTACTTAAAAAAAAAACAGAAGTATCCTAATTATATACTTTTGGACTTGTCACACCAATGAAAAAAAAAAAATGTGAAATATCTCCTTCCTGCTTCCGTGAAAATGATGAGGTGAGGTTTCACCCTCTATTTCTCGCTCCCGTGAATTCCTGACTGGAGTGTTCAGTAGAAACGCGCCAATAAGAATAAAATTAATTAGTTTCTTTTGCCCAGAATATTTTTAAGGTAATTGTAGATAATTAGTTTATTTTTAAACTGGATGTCAGCACTAATCAAATAAGTGTATTTGGCACAATAGGCACTTCTATGACCGCTTTCTTGAAAATTACCGATTGTAAAGGGGTTAAATAACTGAAAGAATCTCTAACCTCTTTTGATACCTGCCAACATTGGAGAAATAAATTAACGGAGATTTCACTAGCGACATATTTTATACTACAAGTAAAGCTTTGATGCATCATCATGAAAGTCAATAAGAGAAATTCTAACACTTACGAAGAGAAAAACACATTTAACGATGTAAAAAAATATGTACATAAATCATAATCTAAAGAAGATTTTTAAAAACCATTAATAATACTGGCAATAGCACTATCTGTTGAGGAATAAGAGAAGTATTTTTGTCATCAGCGGATATTTTATTGCCAAAATTTTTATTTTTTTAAAAAAATTTCTTCAACACGGAGAAATTCATGAATATACGGGTAAACAGGACTCGGCAGGTATGTCTATGCAACAAATTTTCCGACAGTAAAATTTATAATTGGAACAATTCAATTTCGATATAGAGAGACTCCACTGTAATATGAATTATAAAACTGTTGGTATATTAACAAATCAAAATTAGTTTAAATGTCAAACATTCCCTTCATTATTTTTTTAACTTTCAATACATCTAATGCATAAGCATGAGATAACACGCGACAAACCTTGAAGAATTTCTACAAATTTTCACCGGGGTACATCACATAATACTCAACAATAAAATAAAACATGATGTAAGACGAAATTCAACATTACGTGAGGATGATAATTAAAAACACATGATTTTAAGTATTGATTTAGTCTTGGTTCATTTAAAAAAAGAAAAAGTCAAGACCAAAATAAAAGGAACTGCCATAACATAAGCAAAGCCTATAATAAAGTGCATAAAAAACAAAAAGGATGAATTTGAATATAGAGTTTCGTTATTCAAGTGTTTTAGGATTGCATAAATATAGCTTTAATGCTGAATTAGATTTCGATGCACAGAAATTTTAGATCAACATTTTGGTAATTGAGATCACTGCTCATCAAAATTAGTTTAAAATTTTCAAGCTACAGTATTGCCACGCAAAGCCAAAGATGAATTCATGTCTCAAATGCCGGCAAGATGTTAAACAAAATTTTTGCATATGATTAAGTCAAAATTAAAACTAATTGATTAATTGACCGAAGATATTGACTAAATCATTACTTAACGTGCAAAGAGATGTTTTTTTTCCCCTTTCCTAATTCATATTTTTAATGAAATAAATAGATAAAAAAAAAAAACAGCTTTAGGCCTAACCATTATGTTAATTTTATCTGTTTGGACCATTTATTGCAAAACATATCGTAATGATGTTTAAAATATGTTGCTTTAAAGAAGGTAACAGCTTATTAAAGTTGCTTTAAAGCAGGTAACAGCATAACAATGCTAAATAAAAAAGAGCCCATATTCTTAGAAGGAATAAAAAAAACTATAAAAATCTTACTGTTCAAGAGTTGTTTTGAATTCGCAAAATGTTGATTTTTAACATATTAAAATTATTTTTTTCACTGACAAATTATTAAAATAATGCAAAAATAAAATATTCGCTTACATCTGTAAAAGTTAATGAGAATTACATATTGCAATACTCCATAATATAAGCTCTACTAATTTTTTGACAGTTTAAAAATAATTTAACACAATTCCATATTTATGCTATTTTAAACAAATATTCTTCTTTAAGTATGACATTGTGACATAAAGAGCTTAATGTTTGAAAAGGTTGTTAAAGTTAAATTTTCTTAAAGTTTTTTTTTATTAAAAAAAGCAGAATTTTATAAAATGGAGAATTACTGTAAATTACTTAATGACACACATACTGAACTTACAAATATAGTTTTAAGTTGCTCTATATACACAATTTCAATTTCTACACAGTCTACAATAGTTTTAAAAAAGAATTTTTAGGAATGACATGTTACAAGACAAATAATTTTCATGATTTCATATATGCATTGCAGGCTTATAAAAATTATTTATCAAATATGTTACAGCAATGCGTATTTGTATATATTAATAAACACCCTGAAATTTGTACACACAAAAGGCTATTTCCTGAAAGTATGAGAAATGAAAAACAGCATATTTTGTACAGGCGATAAAATAAATTTACAGTGGGCGAACTTAAGTTACACTTGTTAATACTACATTATTTTAGAATTCCTAGACAAGCGCTCATAATGCAGTAACTCCAAATTTGCGACATTAGATATTTGTGTACATAAAAAGATAAATAAAATAATAATTATCTTTCATATTGTAATCATTACGAAATTGTGGTTAACTAGCAGTACCTCAAATTTATTTTAAATAGGTGCCAAAAGGATTCATACTACTTATAAAGCAAAACTATTTTATAACAGAAATTAATCAGCTATTGAAAACTTAAATGTGGAATTTTACACACAGTTTAGAGACAGCATTACTAAATGTGAATCATTTTAATATTTTATTTACACACCAATGGCTAAAACAAATTGTGAGTTTTCAATCTGCTGGTTTAATAATGTTGTCAGGAGAATTTAAATTAATTTTAGATTTAATTAGTGGCAAACTAATAGTAAATAAATTAAATTAAATATATTGCAGTATGTTTTTACACTGCTGTGTTTTAAAGTAACAAATTGTTTTTTCAATTTGTTGCAAAAATTGCATTTCAAGTCCATAAAAATTATTTCCTTGAACTTAAGAGATCAGTTAAGTTAAAAAAAAAATGCTGAAAATAGAAAACCTAAAACATTATACACAAAACACTTTTTAAATAATTGAAAAAATATCTGAAATTTGAGCAAGAAAAAAGTAAGGGTAAGAAGCATATCCTGCATTTTAATAAAAAAATATCAAATTTTTAAGAAAAAATTGTTTGATTTTAAATTTTGAGAATGTAATTTGCATAGGAAGGAAAAAGTGTAATAATGAATTTTTTTTTCGATTCAAAAAGTAGAACTTCCTTTTAGAAAAAGCAGAATGTCTCTTTTTATTAAATTAAGAAGCGGAATTCCGCTAAGAAAAAAAAAAAGCAGAAAAACCTATCCTTAAAACTTTTACTTATTAAATTACTTATAAATATTATTTCCTCAGAAATTTTACTACATTGTTGTATTTTAAAATTATAGAAATGATTTAGTAAAACAAGAAGTTCTTGGGCACTATTTTTGTAGTTAAACTCACTATTTTAAAAATTAAAAATGAGTAAACGTATGGAATAAAGAAAAAAATTTTTTTTTTCCATTCTTAAGAAATCTTAGTTTAGAAATTACATAAAAATGAATGGCTACTGAGATAATTTGGAAAGTTAACAGTTCCGTAAACAGGATAAAAATCTGTCATATTTACCATGGTCCAGCAGGTTGACAGAAGTAAATTTGTTTGAGACAACAGGTTGCAAATACAAAACATAAAAATGAACATTCGAATGCCGTCTCTCAGACTAATTATAGCAAGTACCAAATTATTAGGGATATTCCTTATACCGATTTATCAGTACACACACACACCCAAAATCTCAACCGCACACAAGCTAATGCTAAATTGCACTATTTTTCAGTTATAAAAAAGAAAATACAAACATTTTACCACTTAAAAATTAGCATTTATGCAATTAATATAATTGCACAATGGCTTGACTTTTAAAATTTCATGCAACACAATTTCTTTTGTTGATAAAAAAAATTGAGTAAATAAAATAAATTGATAATTTATATCTTTTCGATTGAAAAAAAAAAAAACTGAACAGAACTTAAAATGGTTAATGATGGTATATCACAGACCTTGTGCATATTAATAAAAGTGTATCATGTAACATATATACAAGTGAATAATGTAGTAAAAATACCAGTATTAATTTGGGTTAAAATGAAATGATACTTTACACGAGGATTACTACAGGGAAGCGAATGAGACGAAGAAACTATAGATTTCATGCTTAGAGCAAAGTATAAAGGCTGTTGTGACAGGTAGACTAATAGATTAAAAAAGCTGTTATTGAGGTAGCATTCCCTGATTGATAATAAAATAGCTGTTCCCAATTTAAGTATTATTGTATGAATAAAATATAGGTTTTTGTAAGTACAAATATTTGTAAACATTAATTGATATCGTTTTAATATTTCTTTTTTGCAAATATGAAATCAACATGTTATAAATGAGACAGTATAATAAAGTAAAAGTTTATAACACAATTTAGCTTAGAGATCCCTAATAAGCAATATTTTTTTTCCAGAGGTGCCAAGATCGGACATATAAATTAAAATACACTTAAGACCTACCAAAGGAAATTTATTTCAGCCAGCTGTTTTCAAAAACTATTTTTGCAAGAACTTTACTAGAAGTTTTCCTCGGTAATTACAAGGACCTTATAAAAAAATTCTATTACTTAGACATGATACATTGAATATATCAAAACTTGCCGTTCTGTACGAAATTTAAAAGAGAATTTATTTGTACAGATTGGCCACTTCAACGTTTTTTAAAATGCATACAGCTTGAAGTTTAAATTAAAATATTTCATCTAACATTAGAAAACATGACATACAAAAAAAATTAAGTAATTCTAGAGAGATACTTTAAATGTATTTTTTGTAAAATTAATTTATAGTATTGATTAAAACTTAATCATCAAAAACTGCCGTGTTTGGCACCTCTGTGTTACGCAGAAAG
>NC_092212.1:74363558-74398600 GCF_043381705.1 Parasteatoda tepidariorum
CCGATTATCCGGAACGATCGGGACCATGGCTATTCCGGATAAGTGATTTTTCCGGATTTCTGAATCGCTACAAAAAGCAGTTTTTTCTATTGTTAAACCCAACTAAAAAAAATTTTTTTTTCTTTTGGAAATAATCTTAAAAAGAAGAAAACACGATGGAGTAATACACTAATGATTATTTCCAAAATGATGGTAAGGTAAACATCTTTCAAAAAAGAAAAAAAATCCTAAAATCTTATGAGGAAAAAAAAATTTTTTTAATTTTTTTTTTTTTTTTAAAAATGGAGGGAAAATTTATCGAATTTTGTTCCGGTTTTCTGATTTCCGGATAACGGGTTCTGTACTGTATTAATAATAGACTCCTAAAGTAATTTTTTCTTGGAGTAAAAATAAAATCATAATATTGGGATCAGAGAAATATGCTGTTTTCTGTTTTATTTATTATTAAACATTTATAAGTTATAGCCTTATTTTTTTTAGTTATAAAGTAAGCCTTTTGCAGGCCAATTAACTACAGAACTGCTTATTTAACAATTTTCTTAGTAGTTTTAGGAATTACACTTTAAGCTATGTTATTTATAGTTAGTTTTGAAAATTTATTTATCAATACATTTAAGATAAATATGAAATCCCTTAAATTTATTTCTCTTTTATCGTATTCTTTATTAATCTATTCCAATTTAAAAAAAAAAAAAACCATTTGAACCCTGGATTTATTGTTTTTTTTTTCTTCTGTGGGTGGGTCAAAAATCCTGGATTTAAATCAGAATCAATACATTTCTTCTAAATTAGATATTTTTTAAAACCATTATTACGAGAATTATCATGAATTTAGAGGACACACAGAATCAAAACTCACAGTTCTCCTATATTCTTCCATGGAGTGCTCATATCGAAGTTTTGCTTCTAATTGCTGTTCTACATAAGGCTGTTTATCATCATCGGTCATACCTCTCCACCTTTCACCACCTAAAATTTTATGCAAGAAAATTTGCTTGTAAATACCTAGAATCTAACATGATGAGATAAAAACATTACATTAAATACAAATCACAGATCTTTTATCCCTAAAAATAGCTTTTGCCTTTATGAATCGTATATGATTTTTATATACAAGACAGCATTCATAAAAAAATAAAATAAAACTAGAACATCTTATACCCAGAGGATTTAATTTATTTTTGAATTGATAGAGTAAATCTAACATATTAGATTATATCAAGAAAATAATAAACTAGATTAACAAATTGCCTGCATCAACATTTTGAATCGCCATTCAATNTATGAATCGTATATGATTTTTATATACAAGACAGCATTCATAAAAAATAAAATAAAACTAGAACATCTTATACCCAGAGGATTTAATTTATTTTTGAATTGATAGAGTAAATCTAACATATTAGATTATATCAAGAAAATAATAAACTAGATTAACAAATTGCCTGCATCAACATTTTGAATCGCCATTCAATTTCTTCTGACATTCATATTTCTTTTTAATAGCAGATGAATTATGTCCAGTTGAAACAAGACACACAGCAAAAATCAGTAGAGTTGGCAACTTTGAATTTGACAGTGCAACTGAATTATATTGAAAGTATGACTGGAAATCAAAATGTTAATAATGCACAAATAAAGATTACAGAAATAGACAGACTATAGTTTTATTGCTGTAAACAAGAATTTTCTTCAGTGTCATAACACAATATCCATTTTGATTTTAGACATTGATGAAGATTAAGTTTAAAAGACTGAAACTATTGTATATCCATTTCGGAACTTTTATTTGTGCTCAATTCACATTGTTTTGTTATATTCATTCATAGAAAAGTATAATCTATTCTCCTTCGGTTATTTGTGATATTTTTCCCCTCCTTCTTTAAGAGCTGACATTTGCTTTATCTAGACAATTGACATATAATAGCAAATGTAATTAAATAACTAACGTTCTAAGCAACTAAGTTCATAGACATAGATTTAAAGATATATGCAAACAATTGTAAATTTTTTTAAAGCAAAAAATAAGTTTACATAATTACTTATTTTTAAATTGATTTTATATTAGCTAATTAATACATGCAACAAGAATAACCATGGAATTTCCCTTACATTGCCTGATAAATAACAAAGTGACAATTTTCTCAAATTATTGCACTTAACTGTAAAATTCAATATACAGTCAAACCCCGCTATAGTGAACCTTCAAAGGACCAAAATTTCAGTTCATTATAACCGGGTGTTCACTATATCCGTAACGCAGGCAATATAACAAATGGTTCCCAAACTCGTCCCTTTTATTACACATTACTCAAATAAATGACCGAAAAATATTATGTAGTAGCAAAAAAAGTGTTATTTTTCATTACTCTTCGTCTTGCGTACAAAAAAATTAGTAATCTTTAGCTGATGAGCAATCCTCAATATCAGTTATGGAAACACTTCCCGACTCTCAGATAATTTTTCCTGAATTTCTGTTATTTCGTTTTTAAACCTGTTCAACCAGCCATTCGAGCACATGAAAGTAGTCTCATAAAATCACTTAGCAAATTTATCCACTTTAGTCCAGATTGCGGCTTCTTCGAATGGTGAACCATTTCAGTAATGCTTCTTCAACATCCTTGTGATCTGCTTTTCTCAAATTTTTTCTGCCATCTAAATTTTTTTCATGAGCCGAAATTATTAATTGCCTATTTTTCCATATGTTACAAGATTTGGATAGTTTATATTCCCTGAAAATGTCAAAAAAAAAAAAAAAAAAAAAAAAAAAAAAAAAAAAAAAAAAAAAAAAAAAATTTTNTCATTATATCCAACTTCCTCACTTTTTTGGTTCACTATATCCACAAAAAATAACATTATGCGTGTATAGCAAGGCACGGGACTGAACATTTGGTTCACTATATCCGGGAGTTCACTATAGCGGGGTTTGACTGTATACATATATATATACACAGGGGTCTGTCCAGGGTAAATTTACTACTGTTTAGAGGTACCTTCACAAATTCAACGTTAGGAAAAATGGTAGTTTCACATAATACTTTTGAAAAAGCAATTTCTCTTATACAAACCTTGTTTTCATTGCAATCTAAGGAAAAGAGCTTTTTTGCCAGCTGTCTTTTACAAAAAAGTCAGTTGGTGCAATGAGGTAAGCCTAAATGGACGCCATATCAAAGCGAGGTTTTTTCGTTGAGTCTTTTAAAATGAAACAATGAGCCCTCTATAAACTTTACAGAAAGTTAAAATCCGCACATTATCTTAAACACTATTGTAAATTTATTCTATCAGACCTTCATTTTTTATGAAATTTTTTTTTTTTTTTTTGTATGACCTAGTGGAAAATGCTCTCATAATGAAAATAACTTTTAGTGCTAGTACCGTTAAATGCATGTTTTTATTAAATTCAAGTTGAAATGTAATTATCGACAATGATTTTTAAATTTGGGTACAATTTTAAGCCCAAGATTTTATAATAGCAAAATTATTTTTTAATATATGGGGAAAAATATATAGAAATTTACCATTTCTAAATAATTTTTATTTGTAGTGACAATTTTTGAAAATATTTTCTTACTTTAACATATANCAGTCCAGGGTAAATTTACTACTGTTTAGAGGTACCTTCACAAATTCAACTTTAGGAAAAATGGTAGTTTCACATAATACTTTTGAAAAAGCAAGTTCTCATACAAACCCCGTTTTCATTGCAATCTATGGAAAAGAGCTTTTTTGCCAGCTGTCTTTTACAAAAAGGTCAGTTGGTGCAATGAGGTAAGCCTAAATGGTCACTTACGCCATATCAAAGCGAGGTTTTTTCGTTGAGTCTTTTAAAATGAAACGATGAGCCCTCTATAAACTTTACAGAAAGTCAAAATCCGCACATTATCTTAAACACTATTGTAAATTTATTCTATCAGACCTTAATTTTTTATGAATTTTTTTTTTTTTTGTATGACCTAGTCGAAAATGTTCTCATAATGAAAATAACTTTTAGTGCTAGTACTGTTAAATGCATGTTTTTATTAAATTCAAGTTGAAATTTAATTATTGACAATGATTTTTAAATTTGGGTACAATTTTAAGCCCAAAATTTTACAATAGCAAAATTATTTTTTAATATATGGGGAAAAATATATAGAAATTTACCAGTCCTAAATAATTTTCATTTGTAGTGACAATGTTTGAAAATATTTTCTTACTTTACCATATTTTTGTGTTGATTTGTTAATATAATTTTTAATTTTTACAAACTAGGTACCTCTCAAAAAAACTTAGTCAGACCCCTGATATATAAATATATATTTGTATTTTAACACACAAAGAGTGGTAAAAAAATTGCCAAATGCTGAATTAAGAGATTACGGTTGCTTAATTTTGCAAACCCCAAGTATTGGCACAGAAATTTAAAAAAAAGCTTTAATCATTAAAGTTAACTTTAACTATTATAAAAATACAGAGGGAAAGTAAAGTAAACAAATAGAATTTATCTATTAAATTTAATTTCATTAAAATTAATAATAAATTTAATTTCATTGAATCACAGGGTAGCCACAGAAAAAAAAATGAACAAAATAGTTGCTTTTAGTAACCTAAAGCATGAAAGTAGTTGCTGAAAACTACGAAAATAGTTGCCTAAATAAGAACAAAAATTCATCAAAAATATGACTAAAATTTTATTAAATGACTTAATTGTCCATACCACGATCCATTTAGTCAAGTTGGTGACAAGTATGATAATTTTTACATAAACATTAGTGTTCCAGCATTAAGTTTTTAAATCAAAACAATTAGAATATTCGCGGAAAAATAATTCTTTCAATTACTAGAATTCATTCAAAAAAATACTTTTTGATAAAAAAAAAAAAAAAATATTTAAAAAAATTTCCCTTTTAAATTCACGCATTGCAATATCCTATAAAAAAAGTTTTTTTTTAAAAAATCATGAGGAATTTCATAGCAATAATTAATAAAAAAAGGACGATTTAAAAACGAAATTGACTGACAATGGAATCTGTGCAAAAGGATATATACATATTTAAAAGTGATGAACTCAAATTTGCCATTCAAGATTTTTTAAGAAGAAAAAATTTAGCGTGTTCGGAAGCTCCTGCGGGCTGCAGGTTTTCAACCAAATTTATGCTTAAAAAAAAAAAAAAAAACATTGCTAGAGTACAGAAAAGTCTCCCAACAGTCGCCTTTTCCTGAAAATAGGTGCTTTTCTTAAAAACCATTTTCAGGCAAAAAAAGTTACCAGTCACCTCATGCCGGAAATAGTTGCATTTTAGTCACCCGTGGCAACCCTGAATCATCAAATTAATGATTTCTTTAGAATAAATGATGATTCTACAAAATTAAATATAATTTAATCTAAAACCAATATATTTCAAAACACCAGGCAGAGATTTGGTCATAAAGTAGTCGAGCTTACTTCATTCGTTGCATCTCATTAAATCTGATAAAAGTAAAATATATCTACTTACCACAGATATTAATAAAAAACAAGAATTTATATTACATCGCTGGTTATTATTTTTACTTCTACTTCCGCTGATAAGCTGAAGAGTATGAATTTTTTTCTTAGCACAAGCTTGTTTTCGGAACTTGCACGCATTTAATACTTGCACACAATATTTTCTGAAAATATTCTTTAAAGATTTGATGTTAATTAAAAAAAAAAACAACTTTATTGATTCTGTAGATCAGTTTATAAATGATCTTAGAAAGATTATAGTGTTCCAATTTTTTTGCACAGGCATAAGTTTGTTCCAATAACTAAATTGCCCTATGACAGGGATGGCGAACAAATGGCACGCTACACAATATTCTGGGCACGCCACCGATCACAAATTTCACTATGAAGCATATTAACAATTAAATTAAAATTCACAAAAAAACAAATAATAACCACAAAAAACGAGCTAACAATAAATAACGAGCAAAAAAAAAAAAAAAAAAAAAAAAAAAAAAAAAAAAAAAAAAAAAAAAAAAAATCCTGCTTAAACTAACATCTTACAACCTAATATAAGCTATTTGTCGTCTAATCTGCAATAACAGAAGTCATACTGATGCTACTTTAAGTTGAATTAAGCGTATAATTGAGACATTGGAAAATGTAATTTTTTTCTTCATAGTTTTGAGTTGATAGTATTATTATTTTCCCAATAATCACAAAGTCAAAATTATTTGACGGCACGTCTATGACTTCATTAAACAATTTTTTGAAAAATGGCACGTTGGTGCATAAAGGTTCACCACCCCTGCCTTATGAGGTCTGTTCAATTAATATTCAGATTATTTGAACCGTTCGCATTTACTGCACTAATCAGTTACCATAATTTAAGGGAATATTTTGAGTATAACTGTTAATAAAATTTGTTCCATCATAGCTCTATATAAAATTACATTTAATACAAAATTTCTCTAATAATAATTTTATTACAGAATTCATAATGAATATTTAATTTAGAGGTAGTAATCTAGACTTCATTTTTTTGTTTAATGAAGTTAATCCATTTGTGCAATAAATCATTACTTTTCATAGCTAAAAAAATAAATAAATAAAATTGTTCTACCATAAAAAAAAGTTGAACGAAATTGAACTTCCAAAATAATTAATATTTCAGAGTTATACAATTTAATTACTGAAACAAACTTACACTTTTTAAATTTTTTTATCTAATTAATAATAGTACAATACAACAACAAGTTTGAAAGGGAGAAATTAATAACTATGAAAATAAATTATATCAGCAAAATTGAAGAACTTGAACTATGATTTAGAAAAATATATTTTTTTCATTTAAAAGAAAGTTATTTCCTCATAAGTGTTATGCAAGAAGCTTGCCAACCCTGCTGTAAATTATTCAAATACTAGCCATAATTTCCAATATAAAGTCAACTGATTTGACTGAACTAAATTTTTTTTTAACTTAATATAATTGCAAAAACTAGTGCAAAAAATTATAAGAAAAATAATTTTAGAGAGAGAAGATGCATCCAGAAATATTAAGACCTACTTCGTCACATCTTTATAGATCATTCATTGTTAGTCATGATGACCTTTAGAGATCATTTTCATTTGATCTAAAGATCAGCATATATCTGAACTTAATACAAGCATAAAAGGAAACTCCATTTGTAATTAAAAAAGGTTGGAAAGTTGACTTAATACATTGAAAAATATGGCGTTTCTAATACACCAAATTAATATTACTGAAAATGTAAACAAATTAAAGAGTAACTGAATGAGATGAACTTAGTCCAACAAATAAAATTATATCACAAAATCAAGTAATCAAATTTCTTTAAAATAAACACAAACCTAGTTTTGCCATAGCTGCAACACCACCTTCAGGTTCTTTGCCAGCCATTTCTTTCCTGAAATCAGCCATGAATATCATAAATGCAGTTCCAGGTCGTTTTGGTTTATTTGCATCCCTAGCTGGTTTGTATATTGACATCTAAAATAAATGATGATTAAAAATTCAATTAAGGAGTTATAAGAAAAATACATATTAAGTATCAATACAGGGTATCTGCTACATTTTAGATTTTCAAATTCATGACTTTCCATGACTAATTCCAAGAATTTTTCATGACTTTACGAAGTTACTATTTTCTCCGACAAAAACACAACAGTAAATTTAAAAAAGCATCATAATAACATTGATTGAAATGATAGGTGTAACCAAAACTGTTATACTCTGCATCTTCATATTTATAGATTTTTAATTTAAAAAACAGAGAAAATAAAGATTTGAAGCAATAAAATAGCTCAAAAGTAATTTTTTCTTCTTCTTTTTTCTGCAGAATTATATTCTAAAGATACTTTTCTTGTTCAAGGGAAAGGAAAGAAATACTTCTGATTTATCTGTTATCATTTCGGAATAAAAATAATTTGCCAATCACTGGCTTGCTTCAGATGGAATTCCAAATTGAGTAAATAAAAAAATAAATGATAAAAATTCTGAAATCACAGAAGTTTAAAAGATAATTTGCTGTAGAAAATAAAGTTTTTTCTCTTCTTCTTATTTTTTGAAAGAACACAATTTTTAAAGAACATGATAAAAACATTTTATATTTTAATAAAATATGACTATGAGTGGGGAGTTCGTTACAAATTCAGATATTCGGAACTCCAAGTAATTGGGGGGAGGGGTAAATTCCAGTTTGACAATTAGATTTTTTGGCAACCTAAATTCATGACTTTCCATGATTTTTTTTTAAAAAAAATATAGTTACCATCAGGACATTTCATGACAAATTTTGTTCAATACCAAAATTCATGACTTTCCAGGTGCACGGATACATTGTCAATAAAAAAATCAANGACCTAAATTCATGACTTTCCATGATTTTTTTTAAAAAAAATAATTACCATCAGGACATTTCATGACAAATTTTGTTCAATACCTCATGACTTTCCAGGTGCACGGATACATTGTCAATAAAAAAATCAAGCAAGAAAAAAACTAGATTTGGCAATTCTCAAAGAAAAATCCAGCAAATTGAATGGATTGATTGAAATTGGTAAGGTCAACTGAAATAGAATAAAACTTTGCTAGTATCAAATAACAGAAGGAAAAAGCCATTAAGGTTACTGTTTGAGACTTGTAAATTTTGTGAATTGCATTGGTTGTTGATAATATTTAAAATTTTGCTATTTGACCAATCATTTTGCAAGGATTTAAGATTCGAGACAGCTTTTAAACACTTTTTGCTTTAGCGAATGAAAGTAGTAGATAAAGAATAATGTAAAAAGGCATCAAAAAGAGAAAATCAATAATGTTCTTTGTTCTTTCAACTGAGTCAAATGTAATTTGTATTATAATTCAAATTTACATAAATTAAAAATAAAAAATGGACTTCAAAGAAATTAGACCTACTTATAGAATAAGGCCACAAAAATAGCAAAGCTGACTTTTCGAAGATGTGTCAGTTAAATTAAATTTTTCAATCATTTGTATTTTGATTTATTTTAATCGAGGAACTCTACAATCTTTAATTTTTCACTTATGCATAAGTAAATAAATGAAAAACATTTTTCGTTTCAAATTTATTTGCCTTACAATTAATATTTCAGTAACATAAAATTATAAAATTTTGACATTTTTGAGATTTTCGCAGCAAAAATAAATTTTTTTTTTATCATAAGGCTTGTATTAGTATAAGGGATTTTAATGTTTGACGTAAGGACAATTAGAAACAAAATAAGAAATTCAAGAATATTAAAAAATAGGGTGTATAATTATTATTTTTTACATAATAGGTACATTCAGGTTCTTCTTAATAAGCATTGGAAAAAATATGAAAATTTTGTTTGAACATGCATTTCATAGATTAACATATTTGCCTAGACCTGTATAAATTTTGAGATTTTTTTGAGTTATGGTATCAACATTGTAAAGAATAAAATTCATTTGAGCTCAACTTGAATATTGTTTAAACATTTTAATAAATACTAAACTGAACTTTATAATAATTTATCATTAACTTAGCAATTCAAGTACGATTATAAAAGTTTTGTCCATCTTACCTCACGCTTGTATCGTTCTCTGTCCCTGCCTGCAGACTCCAAAAATGGTTCCTTTTGTTCTTCATTCATGGCATTCCATTTTGCAGCACATTCTTTGCCAAACTCTCCAATCTATATACACAAGGAGAAATAAATTTATTAGCTTTAAGCACATTTAATTAGTAGAATACTTAACTTTGCTAGGAATGCTTTAATATATAACCACATAGCTACCAACACGGACAGGAAAAATCCAGTTGATTTTACGAAATAATATAAATTTCATAATGTACTAAATACATATAGGGAATTTTAGAGATTTTTATAGTCATCAAAATAGAAGAACTGCAATATTTTCTAGGTATGATTGATATTAAATGAGCTTGAAATGCTATGCATCATGTTTACTCATAATTTTGAGTAGTTATAAGCATTTAATTCAAAGATAGTTAGATTTAATTAATTTAAAAAGGAAATTCTGAATATAAGAAAAAAAGTTTTAACCTGATTTCTATAAATGAGACTCACTTCATGATGATCAGTAATATACGCATTTAAATATTCAAGCAAGCAATAATCAGTGCAAAAATGCTATTTCAATAAAGACTTTTTTAGGAAAATTATTCAATTTCAGGGAATTTTCTAAAAATGTGCTATATTTACTTTATTGTTATACAGACATTCCAATGATTTTTTATTCTGGATACTAATTATTCATAGTTAACAGTTTTTTACGAACAATTTTGGACACACAGATTATTTTTCAAAGCTTTTATTCAATATAATTTAATTTAAATTGCTATAAATTGTTACTTACTAAGATCACAAACACTTCATATTAATCATCTAATAATACTGATTATATTAAAAAAATTATCAAAATTTATTTTAAAAAATTACCTTAAAAAAATTATAACTAGAAGAAGAGGGACTTATTTTTTATAATTTGAAAAATCCTTTTTTAAAACAATTAAATTCCAGAAATACAATCTAAGTAAGAACTTTCAGAAAAATATTACTAAGAATTTTACATCTATGTAGAACTATGAAACTAAAGTGGTGCAAAATGTGTCCCATTACACACAGGAACAAGGTTTGGGGGAAATTTAGACAACACCTGGGGTGATTGTGAGCCCAAATCAAAATTCCGGAAAATTTCCTGAATTTGGAAAAAAAAAAAAAAAAAAAAGTTTAAATTGAAAAATTTGAAAAAAATTTAAACTTTTTCTCAATATTTCTTAGTTTACTAAAAATATATTTACAATTTTACACATAACTATACTATTTACACATACCTATGATGACCTGGAGAAGTAATTAAAATTTACAAATATGTCTTCTATTTTTTTTGAGTTTATGATTATAACAACTATTTAGTGATAAAAAATGAATATTAATCATGAATATAAGCTTATAAAGTATCTCTGTGGCTCTCCCTTACAAACAAATTAAATAAACTGTGTTTTTAAGTTCCACCTTTAAAAATTTGATTTCCGGAAACTTAAGTGATCAATGATTTTTTGAAACGTTTGTACTTTCGATCTCCGGAAACTTCCGGATCACTGTTAGCGAAAAATCCGGAAATCAGGATTTTTTCCGGAGCACAATCAGCCCTGCAACACTCAAAAAATTTATGATCTAATTAAAAAAAAAAATGCCTGCCAAGTTTTCCATTGCGAAAAAAGCGCAATTTTTTATTTCCTTCTACCATATCAGCTAAATCTTCTTTCTAAAATGAAGCAGAATATTTTTTTGGTATGTACCAAGTAGAACACAAAATAACTTCATATGTCAATTTAGTAATTCATTAGTTTGAAATTTGTTCAGGACTTTAAGTTTAGTCAGTAAATTATCAATATTATTTTTAACACATGCCATGCGTTAAAAACATAAATAAATGATAAACTAGCACTTGAATTAACTTAAATAATATTTTTTCTTTGTTAAAAAAATTATCAATTTACAAACATAACTTTTTAAAAATATTTTGAAAAAGGTATAGTATATTTAATTTTTAATGAATATTCAAATTTTCAGTTGAGAGCCAGTGGCCTGGTACACTATTTTAAACTTGGTAGGGTGACCCGGGGTGATTCACGATCACTTTGTTTCTGGGGTGATCATCTAAGTTATAACCACATTCAAATAATTTTTTTTTTTTTTTTTTAAAGTTTGAGACATGGACGAGAATGCTTGTACACTTTACTAAAGTATAACTACATTTACTTAATAATAGTTTTTTTTAATCTAACAAAATAAGTATCCTTTAAACTGCTTTCTGTATTTTCCATTTCAAAATGTGCACATTTCTGCAAAGATCCCCCTCCTTCTCTTAATAATAAATATTTTGAGTTATTTTATTTTTCTTTGATATAAAAATAGTGTAAGCTTTTGTTTAATTGTTTCACAGCTACTGTAAACATTGTTATTGATTATAGGAAACTATATCAAATGTTGCCCCCTACAGATGGGGTAATTATTGATCACTGGGGTAATTCCTGATCATTGTCATTTCTCTTATAAAATAGTATAAAAAAATAGCGAATTGTCTTTTCTTAAATAACAGTTCATATTTATTAAGTGGAACAAATATAAAATATATTTTAACTGTAATCACAAAATTTGTTTTTAACTCTATACAAGACAAATGTATTCTGATTTGCACAATTTCTGGTTTGTCTTACCTTCCTTCTATCTTAATTTTATGTGTGTACATTGTTAGAATAATTTTTAAGTTTATAAATTAACCTAATATAAATATGGTGAGAAATTATAAGCCTAAAAAGGATACTAAGCTTCTTGAAAGCAAAATCAGTGAATTTCTTTTAATGATTGAAAATGAAAATTTCAGTGTGAGAGCTGTTAACATACCTTACTTAACTTTACACTCTCACTTAATGAAGTTAAAAAGTCCAGCAAAAGTAACCCATGTGGGAACTCTTTCTTATATTCCAGCAGAACATGAGAATGAGCTGGCTGCTTGCCTAAAATGTATGGCACAATGCAAAGAGTTTTGGAAAATGTGAAGTGTTAATATTTATTCTTGCTTTTAAATAAATCGTATTATTAGCTGCTTAACATATATTTTTGGTTTATTTGTTTGATCTTGATGTCTTATTTGTTAATTACCATTGTATAATTACTTTTAAACAGCTCCTTTACTATAAAAACTGGTGATCAGTAATTACCCCAGAAGTGATCAGGAATTACCTCAGAAATGATCAAGAGAAAGGGTAATTCCTGATCACTAAAAATTTAAAATCCTTTAAATTCTAATTAGATTTTCAAACAAAAGGTAGCATAAGACTCCTCTCATAAACCCTTAAACTTCCAGTAAATATTAAAATTCTATCTTGAATATTTTTTCACAAAATAGATGTTTGCATTTTTTGTTCAGGAATTACCCCAGGTCACCCTAGTAACTTCAAACCTAATGAGTTGGAGACTCGATATCAATAAGTACCTTTAATTATCTTGCCACTTTTTACAAATTTCTTTTGCTTGCATTAAATTATACCTTTTTTTTAAAAAGAAATTCGTATAAGAAAAATGATCTATAACTACTATAAAAGGTTAATCCAACAATAAAAATAATATAAATACGTGACAAAATTTAGTTACATATTTTGACTTTAAGATCTTCAGTTAAAAATATTCGGCGATACATTTAATGTATACATCATAGGTGGTCAACCCGCAGCTCGCGAGCCACATGCGGTTCTTTGAAGGATTATTTGAGGCTCTCGATAAATGCACCAGAGTTCCCTTTCGTGCTATTATTTTAAAAAAAAATTATTATCGTTCCATATGTGTTTCAAAACGTCTTTTAAATTACTGAGAACAAATATGAAAAACTAAGTGCAACATTGTTCAATTCAAGGTGAGTTTTCCATTTCTAATATAATTATGACACAAAAAGCATCTGGAGAATTAGAATTAATAGAGATGCAAGAAGATCAAGCTTTACAATTAAAATATAAGTTGACACCGCTTACTGAATTTTGGAAATTTTTACCAGAATGGAAGTATCCTGAATGAAAAAAGGCTGCTTGTCGAATTATTTCAATATTCGGACAACGTACTTATGTGAATAATTTTATTCCACTTTAAAATTCGTGAAATCCAAACACCGATCAGTCTTAAATAACCAGCATCTCAAGGAATTACTGAGAAGTGCTGTCACCAAATTTTAAAGAATTATCCAGAAGTAAATTAAATGCGTTTAATTTTTAATAATTAAATTCAATACACATATTTTGTACTTTTACTTATATGTTTTCAATAAATATAATTAATGTAAAAAAAGTTTTAATACCTTTTAAATACGTATTTAATTGTGACTTGCGAAAAACTTCAAATTTTGAAAAATGGCTCGACTATCAAGCAGCTTGGCCACGCCCGGTATACATTATACCTTTAAACGAAATAAGTGAATTGTTAAAGAACCCTCTTTCCATCACAAATTGATGGATTTTGAAAGATCAAAATTCTAAAGGGAGGCAGGCATTGGACATTTTAATGAAAATTATTTCCAGAGTATCTTTCTACATGGATGTAGTTTAATCATAAATTATATATATATAAAAAGATTAGGAAAAGTGATTGGTTATTTATTTAATTAAGTATCTATCTTCTTTGATGACTCACCACGTGGTGAATGGTTATTTTCAAACCAAGACATCTATATTCTGTGAAAAAATTAGGACGAAAACTTTCAGCATTACTGAAAAACTTTACCTACTAGATTTGCTTTTTTCTGAAAATAACAAATGAATGTATGACCTCTGAATTCATTAAATAAAAACTTGAATATCTATAATTGTAAATTGAGTTTTGTTTTCATTTACTGACTGAATTTCTAAAATACTTGTGGGTAAGGCTATCATGTGTCTAAACCTTGTACAGTGGCGCTCACGTACTTAAGAACTGTGTTTTCAAAATAAATGTGTCATTATATCAGATGAATATTATGTTTTGATCAAGATATCTATAATGACGAATTTTACCTTAGTTGAACTTCAATCCTCAAATAATTCATTCGTGTTCACAAGTGTTTCATAAAAGTTTATTTAAAAAATATAGTATTTTGTTAAGTTTCTTATACTTAAGGACAGTTTGTCTAATCATGAGTTATTGAATGATTACAATCAATTTATCGATCAATGTAAGTGTAATTTACTACATTATCTTTGTTTGATGCTTTAAAACATTATATTAATGTTTTTTCTCTCTTTTTTAGTACAAATTTCAGCATTATTATGAGTAAAGGAAAAAATTTTAGCAATGAACAGAGATGTCGAATAGATACTCTGAGAAAAGAAGGTTTAAGCATTAGAGAAATTGGTAGGCGGTTAAAATTATCAAAAACAGCAGTTTTCCAAGCATTGAAATCTATTCAAGTGACCAAAAGTATTGAAAAAGCATCCCGAAAACCACGTCCTCGCAAAACTACCGAACGAGAAGATCGAATTATTCATCGAATTTCTGAAGCTGATCGTCACAAAACCGCCCCGGACATCAGAAAAGAATTCGCTGAATTAACAGGCAAGCACGTAAGCAATAATACCATCAAACGGCGTTTAAATGAGTTTCGGCTTATGGNTTAAACAGTACAACGCGAAAAGACATCACCCTTAATAACTTTCGTTCTAACAATCTGATTTTCACAAACAAAGTGTAAATCTTAATGGTTACGTCAGATGAAGACACCCATTAAGAGTTTCAATCTTAATAGGTGACTTCAAATATGCTAATTAAATATTGTTAACTATTAATTAAGTTACGAAATCAAACACAAGAGCGTTCTTTTTCTGAATAAACCTTTTTTCACATATTTGGATTCTTGGAATCGGGAAGGGGGGGGGGCAGCTGCAATCTAGGAATTGTGGTTCTTATTTATATAGATTTCTTTTATAACCGTCGTTGAACACTGAAAAAAAAAAGTTTTTTCTTTTTTTTTTTGGGGGGGGGAAGGTTTACGACTATTAATGTTCAACTCCGTATTCTTGTATTTTTGAACCCAATCCAGAGCTCCTGGATCAAGTATTGGGAGAAATTTGCCTTCGTGGAGCACTGTTTTGGATGTAACGAACCCACGTTTGCATTAGATGGAGAGAAAAATGACGAAAACCTTCCACGGTTAGTGTGATGGCAAGGGGATTCTAACCCATGATGATATTTTGCGGTGTGGTCGATGCAAGACCAGCTATCGCTGGTATTCGAATGCAGGGCACCTCGTTGGAAGGCAACCACTGTATCGCCTGAACCATCACATCTCTGTAGTTCTTATAGTAAAGCCGAAACGGATGAAAGTTTGGTCTCCTTAATGTTTAATCAATCATTAGTAATACAACTTAATAGTTTATTAAGGAGAGTCTTTAATAAATTATTAAAAGATCTAGAAATGAATAAACTTTTCAGATATCTTAGCAAAAATAGTGAAAACACTTCACTCTTTTTCTTAAAATCTTGCCTTTAAATATTATTGAGTTTTTTTCACAAAAGTACGATAAAAAGTAAAGCACATTAAAATGCTTAAAAAATGTCATGCAATTAGAAGATGACCCCTCAAGGTTAAGAATCTCAATTAATTCTTATCTTTATTAAATTTAATGAATAAAAAGGAGATGGAAATTTTGGGGAGTTATCTACACCAGTGTATAGTAAAGAGGAAAATGAACCAAAAATATCAAAACAATTCATGAGTAATATATTAGTAAATACAAAATGTTTGCAAGGTGTTTTATTTTCTTGTCAATTTTAAAAATTTGGTGATTTTTTAAAAATTCTGTACTTTTGGTGAAATTTTATAATTTTCATAGCAGTTTCAAAAAGTAATATTGTTAAAAAATTCTGGAAAATTCGCGAATACTACTTCATTCAATACACAACTTTTGAGAGCTAATTTGTTTTCATATGACAATTGTTGAAGATTTTAAAAATTTACAAAAACTTGGTATATTTAAAGAATTTTAAAATTTTAAGGCTTTTGCAGGGATTGAAGATGATGCATAAAATAGTCTGAAAAGATACAAGTGTGATATACTATTCAAATCTTGGGGAATGGGTGCTTTTTAATTATCGAAAAAATATTCCGTTCCACCCTAATCCACAAGTATTTCGTCAAACACATAAAATGATTGGCTCTTTCATACGATACGTCAAAATTAATTGCGGCTGAATGAATTGTGAAAATGTTGAAATTAACAATATGAAAACCACGTTTTTGCGTAATTCGAGGCAAAAATCTACATGATAAACATAAGAATCTCATTTTAGAAAAGGAGAAATTAAGCACATCTTAGAAAACCCCAATGAAAAAATGAAAATAAGCACTTTTTAAAAACGCTTTGCACTCTTAAAGGTTCATGTGGTCTTTAAAAGAATACAAGTTGATGAATAAATTATGGTTTGGGAATAAGCCACTTCACGATTTCAATTTCGGCAAAGCAAATTCCATTCCATAATATTTAATTCCAATCTGCTGTATCTTTCTCAAATAAATAAATTTATGCTTTACTGTTTTTAAAACAGACACACAATTGAACATAAAAAAAATAAAAATATTGGGTGTACAAACAAGTTCCTGCCGTTCATCACATGATGACACTACTAGAAAGTTACGTAGAAATTGACTGATATTAAATGTCTTATTATAAAATTGTTCATCTGTTAACAACATAACCTTCAAGTTTTGGTGATTCCGTATTTGCATTACGTAATTGTTTTTGGGCAAAAATGTGCCAAATAAGCATCATTTGCGGGGACTTTTGATTTACTTCTTTAATTTGAAGAAATCTGCAGCTTAGGCTCATCAATTGCTTGGAGAAGCATATGGTGAGGCTGCTTTAAGTGCGAGAAGTTATCGTAAGTGGTTTCAGAAGTTTAAAAATGGCGAATTCGATGTAGAAGACAAAAAACACAGCGGAATGTCGAAATTGAACGAAGACAAGGCCGTGGAAGAATTATTGGAAGAAGATTCATCTCGAATGCAAAAAGAACTTGCTCTTACATTACAAGTGACTCAGCAAGTATTTTCACATCGTTTAAAATCACTGGAAATGATCCAAAAACAAGGAAGTTGGTTCCATACAATCTGAAACCAAGCGGCATTAAACGTCGATTTTGCGTGAAAATTGATTTTGTTTGGAAACACTTCAATGGGAAGTTGTACTCCCCACGCCGTATTCGCCAGACCTCGCCTTTTCAGATAATCACCTATTCTAGTCGATGGCAGATGGTCTGTTTGAGCAGAAGTTTACATCATTTGAAGAAACCAAGGAAATGGGTTGGTTCTTGGATATCCTCAAATGATGAAGAGTTCTTCCAACGTGGAATCCGAATGCTCCCGGAAAGATGGGAAAAAGCAGTGTCTAGTAATGGAGAATACTTTGAATAAAAGATAATGTACTTTTTTTTCAGAATAAACTGCTTATTTTTTATAGAAAACAGCAGAAACTTATTTGTACACCCCAATAAACTAAATGTCAAATATGAGTTTTAAGAACAAATTTGAACAAAAAATGCAAAAAAAAAAAAGAAAAAAAAAAGAAATAGAACATATAAGTAGTGAAAGAAAAATTACTTAGTGAGAATAATATATCCATCAAAAGGTAAATAAAAATATCAAACCTTTCCATTACGATGATTAGAGGCTCTCTGCATTTGCTTCAAAGTATCAGAATAGTCTTCCTTTTGAGGTGACAACCCATTTGTTGAATGGATTTGTTGTCTATCATCAATAGCTGAATCTGGAGGTGTCTTGTTGTAAATCTTGTGACGTGACAAATGTTTAGAATATTGGTCTCTAAAAAAGATTATGTTAGACTTTACTACACATTCAAGAGCATGGAAATTAAATTTCTTTCAAATAAATAATACATTGCATTTATAATGAGTCCCACATAAATTTGCAAGTGCTTTTTTTCTTGAAATTTTTTTTTATTTAGCTATTTTTAAAATAAAGGTTATTTAAATAGCATACATGCCAACATTGGAGAAATAAAAATTACGGAGATTTTACTAACCGACCCAATTTTGGGTTTACGATTACTGATGTTCTACTCTGTAGCCTTGTAATTTTGAACCCCATTCAGAAAACAAGGGAACTCCTGGATCAAGTATTGGGAGAAATTTGATTTTTTGATGGAACTAATCCGCATTTGATTTACAAAGAGTGGAAAACCACGAAAACCTCCCACACTTAGCCTGACGACAAGGGGACTCTAACCCTGATACGTTTACCATTGAGGATATTTAATGTCAGCACTGTGGTCGGTGCAAGCCCGATGCAGAATTCGTATGTACCAGTCATCGGTCGCTGGGATTCGAACCTGGGTTTACTTCATTAGAAGACAAACATACTATCCCCCGAGCCATCATGGTTTGACACTCAACATCAACATTAACACTCAACATCAGTACTGGCAATAGCACCTTCTGTTGAGGAATAAGAATAATTCTGAATAATCTGAGAAACTGAATATTTTATCACCAATTTTTTTTTAAATTTCTTGAACAAATGCGTGGAATTTTGAGAATATACAGGTAAACAGGATATGATCATAAAATACAAGAGTCTTTGTTAAAAACAGGAGACTTGGTAGATATGAAATACCGTGAATGCTGAATGAATAAGTCAAATTTCAAGTTGTCAAGTAATTTTGCTATTATATTAAGCAATGAAATAAAAATTTAGCAATTCTAAATATTTGTTAAACTGTCTAACATTTAAGGAAAATTTAATCTTTTTTACCCTCTAACATTAAAGATGCATACTATTGTAATGTTTTCATTAATTTTTAAAATATGTCAGTACACATATGAAATAATAGTGCAGAATTAACTCAAAAATATGAATTTTTTTTTAATAAATTCTGAATTCCTTATGTATTTGCAGGGTGCTTTTTCAAAATCATGGGCATCTTCAGTTTTGACGGGCTCTAATCTTGCTAAATATATTAATTATATTTTGTTAGACATGTGCCCTTTAAAACAAAACTAAAAATAATAAAACAAATATGAAAAATAACATTTTATATTGCCATAGCCTAAATATAATTCCCACTAGTAATGGTAATCTGAAGTTCTACATTTCTGCTAATTGCTTTTTCTTCTTCTTAGAATAGGAAAGAGCATTTTTTTCTAAATGAAAGGTGGACAACATAAGGGGTAAGGAGGGTGCATGTACCTTTAAATAAGGGCAGGTAGGGAGGGTTAACCATCTAAAAACTCTTAGGGGGAACACTATCATTTGCTATTATGATAATAGAAAAAACCTGTTTTAGCTGGATATATTTCTGGATGATCCTTGATCTCACAAAATATTTTTGATCACTCAAAATAAAAATAAAAAAATAAATTTTTTTTTTAAATTTCTGAGGAATTCAAAACGTTTTCTTGAAGTCAAAGACTTTTCTTGAAGAACAGAAACATTTCAGCAAAGCATAAAATCAAATGAAGAACCAAAGATAACCCTGTTTCAAGTAAAGGCTTTTTGAAGTAAATGTACTTCAACTTTCAAAATGTTCGTATAGTTATTAGTTTGATTAACATTTTAAAAATATTTGGTTCTTGATTCTCAATATTAAGGAATTTTCATGTCACTATTCGAGTTTGTGGTATCAAGATTTGACTCTATTTATCAATAAAATATATGCTAAATCAAAATGTATCAAACAAACAATTTAAACGAAACATACATTTTTAATTTAACAATTCAGCAAACAGCTGTGATAAATAAATTACCCTTCAACACTAAACCTAACTGCTAACAAAAAAACTTTAGTATACTTTTAATTTATTAAAACATTGATGTAAAAGGTATTAACTTCATTATTTATTAATAATTTAAATTCCCTAATCAATAATGGGCTGAGTAAATACGCCCATAATGACTGGTACAATAATTTAAGATAGATTTCTTTGAAAATAAACAAAAACCAGGAAAAAATTTTGGCAAAGTTTTTTTGAAGCTATGGTATACAAATATTTATATTAATTAATTATTTAAAAAAATATTAATGTGGTCTNTTGAGTTTATGATTATAACAACTATTTACTGATTAAAAATGAATATTAATCATGAATATAAGCTTATAAAGTATTTCTCTGGCTCTCCCTTACAAACAAATAAAATAAACTGCGTTTTTAAGTTCCACCGTTGAAAATTTTATTTCCGGAAATTTCTGTGATCAATGATTTTTTGAAACGTCTGGATCTTTGATCTCCGGAAACTTCCGGATCACTGTTAGCGAAAATTCTGGAAGTCCGGATTTTTTCCGGAGCACAATCAGCCCTGATTAACGGAATAAGCCCTATTCAATACAAATAAATTTAATCTTATTCAACAACATTCGAGGTGAATGTGAAAAACACAATCAAATCTTACTTAATTATTAACGTAGTCAAATATTTAGGAGGATGAGGCTTAAAATCTATCATTATGACAATATAACGAAAGTTAACACCAACATAATATTCAAATAAGATTAGCTGTCAAAATGTAAAAATTATTTTTTTTCAGGCCATTACATAAATTTTCCTGTAGGAAATGCATAACTTTGTGCAAATCGCTTTAAAGTTTTTTTTTTTCTCCAGTTCTAGAATCAAGTAGAAAAGAGCTAAATTTCCAAAAAATTCATAAAAAAAGTTAACCTTTTTTTTATTTAAAAAATTATACTGTGATTTTTCTTTTCCCTTTTTTTTTAAAATAAAAATTTAAATATGTTGCATATTCTAGATCAGGGGTTTCCAACTTACATGAGGCCGGGGGCCGCAACTTGATCAAAATTTTATTTAGGACTCTTTTATGTTTGAAGGAATATTAAATATTGCTGTCAGATTTTTATCAAGTTGTACAAAACAAAAGTATAGAATTACAAATTAAAAAATTCTTTCTACAATAATTGTAATGTGCACCAATGTATTAAACAATTAATGTGCGACAGACATCAAATTGTCAAGATGTAAAACTTAAAAGTATTTAAAACCCATATCGATTTTTTTACGAAAATTGTCCACAAAATATGACAACTAATATATTTTAATTCGTGGAACACAAAAAAAGGCTTCTTGGATCGGTTTCGTCCTGCCAATTGGTAACTACTGTTCTAGATCAATGTGAGAAATTTTCATTTGAGATCAAATATTTAAAACTGGCAAGTAAGTTTTTAAAATATTGGGTTTAAAATTAAACTACATATGCATAAACTATCGAACCTTAATTAAATGGTGCATAGAAGTGCTTTGAAACTTTTACACAACGTTTTTCTTTCTTTAAGAACACAAAATGCTGGCTTACCCACTTTTCACCTATAAAAGCCTTGCTTCTGAAAACATTGGAAACTTAAGACAATCGTATTTTGATTAAAAATTATTGTAACGAATCTGTTTCAACTTTTAAGTTTCTACATTTCCTTTTGTGGTTTCGGTTATCAAAAAGTTCTTCGCACTACATCTATTAAAATTTTAAAAACTGTTGACATTTTTCATCAATGTAGAATGGAGACGAGCAAACTGAAATTTCATGCCTTGATCCAAATTAAACAAACTCTAAAGTTTTAACTCAGAAGTGGTTAAGTCCAGTCCTAATTAGAAAAGAAATAAGTACACAAATTTAAAAAAATTTTGAATTATATACAGGGTATCTGCTACATTTTAGATTTTCAAATCTACAGGGGTGATTGTGAGCCCAAGTCAAAATTCGGGAAAATTTCTAGATTAAAAAAACTTAAAATGGAAAAATTAAACAAGTTTTTTTTCTCCTTTCTCTCAATTTTTCTTAGTTTACTTACAATATATTTAAAATTTTACACATACCTATACCATTTAGACATACCTATGATGACCTGGAGAAGTAATTAAAATTTACAAATATGTCTTTCTAGAGTTTATGATTATAAAAACTATTTACTGATAAAAAATGAATATCATTAACATAAGCTTATAAAGTATCTCTCTGGCTCTCCCTTACAAACAAATAAAATAAACTGTATTTTTAAGTTCCACATTTGAAAATTTGATTTCCAGAAACCTCTTTGATCAATAATTTTTTGAAACATCTGGACCTTCAATCTCCGGATCACTGTTAGCGAAAAATCTGGAATTTTTCCGGAGTACAATCAGCCCTGAATCTACGACTTTCTATGACTAATTCCAAGAATTTTTCATGACTTAACGAAGTTACTATTTTCTCGAACAAAAACACAATATATTTAAAAAAGCAATATAATAACATTAATTGAAATGATAGGTATAACCAAAGCTGTTATACTCTGCATCTTCATATTTACAGATTTTAAATTTAAAAAACAGAGTAAAGAAAGAGTTGAATCAATAAAATAGCTGGGAAAAAATACAAAAGCAAATAATTTTTTCCTTTTTTTTTTCTGCAGAATTATATTCTAAAGATACTTTTCTTGTTCATTAGAAAGGAAAGAAACTCGTGCTTTTTTTGTTCTCATTTCCGAATAAAAACAATTTGCCAATGACTGACTGGCTTGTCTGCACTAGAATTTTAAATTTATAAAATAAAAATATATACAGTAGGGAACCGATTTTCCGGAACGGTCGGGACCATCGCTATTCCGGATAACTGATTTTTCCGGTTTTCTGAATCGCTACAAAAAGCCGTTTTTTTAATTGTTAAACCCAACTAAAAAAAAATTTTAAAAAAAAAATGGCGAGAAAATTTATCGAATTTCGTCCCTGTTTTTTGGTTTTCCGATTTCCGGATAACGGGTTCTGTACTGTACATAACAAAAATTCTGAAATCACAGAAGTGTAAAAGATAATTCACTCTAGAAAAGATGTTTTTTCTTTCATTCTTTGAAAGAACACCATAATTTTTAAAGAACATGATAAAAACATTTTATATTTTGTTAGAAATTTAGATATTCAGAACACCAAGAAATTGGGGTGGGGGGTGGAGATTCCTTTTTAAAAAGTAGATCTTTTGGGTACCTAAATCCATGATTTTTTTCTCTTTAAAAAATAGTAAAATCATGACAAATTTTGTTCAATACCAAAATTCATGACTTTCCAGGCACATGGATACCCTGTATATAAATTGTTACTTTGGTGGTTAAAAGATGTAAAAAAGGGAAGAAACTAATACTCACTTTAGGAATTTCACGACCACTCCTTTTTAATTCTTCCCTATACCACTGAGTGAAATGTATATAAGCAGTAGTTGCCCTTTTAGGAGGAGGAATACCATCTTTATTTAGTTTATATTTCTTTTTTGATTTTCCACCACCAGCATGGTGATGTCCAACATGTCCTACATGATGTTGTCCAACAACACTATTACCACTACCACCACCTGAAGATCCCAGAGACCCATATGAATAATGGTAGGCAGCATTATTGTTGCCTAAAGATGAACCTAAACCAGAAGAGGAATAGCCTTGATTCACTGAGTTCACACTAAGATTTAAAGCAGCTGGAAGTGATGGAATTTGAGCCATAGCAGAATGTAAAGATGAACTGTTCGCTGCATTGACAGCTGCAGCATGCTGTGCCATGGCCTGTTGATAATCATATTCAGTAGAGAGTGACATATTCTGATGCCGGAATGGGAGGCCATCTGGAAGAATAATGGCAAGATATTTAAAATTCAGAGATATACCAATTGATACTCTCATTTTAAAAAAAATATTTAGATGAAGTTAGGCTCAATCATTTTTTTCTTCTTTACCTGTGTACCCTGCCATTTAAAATAGATGGTTTATCAAAATCAGGTGGTAAATCTGTTTTGAAAGTAATGTACCTACAGAATTATGCGAAAGCCTTGTGATGGTTCAGCATTCTAAGTTATATTACCTTGTTCTAATATAATAAATTAGGATAAATTTCAGCATGCCTACTAGGAAGAATTTTCAGAAATATTATATTTATTTATTTTTTTGCTAAACTTTACATGCAGATAGGCTACACTTCATATTATGCAGGGGCTTATCTAAAGGGCATTAACTTGCTTCGTTAAAATATTTATATTTTTCAACTTAATATTAACTGCTCTCTCTCAATTTGTCTCTTTACATAAAAAAAATAAATAAATAAATAAAAATAAAAACCAAGCTAAATGGCACATTTAAACAACTTTTAGAGTTACTAAGCATACAGAATCCCTCCTTTTTTTAAAATTGTATCATAAATTTTATCTTCACATGTAGACAACTAAATGGCAGCATAACAACCTAGTTTAGCTATTTTTTGATGAAATGAGGGTAGATATTTTGAGAAACATTAAATTTTGTTTATAGTATGACTCCAAATTTTGTTTTGATACTAAAATGATCACTTAGTAACAAAATCTATGAGTCTTCCTGGGGAGTCGGTACCCTAATTGCACATTTTGTAAAAATAAGTCACCATCCTTTAAAAACAATGCCTTTTTATTTTTTTCAGGAAAAGGTTGCTTTCTTAACCACCTGCCAACTGGTAAGGTATTTAAAAAAAAAAATTGAAAGTTTAAAATCGATTTGGCACCTTGGCGACTGTAGTTGGTATGACAGATCACAATACGGAAATATCCCCTCACCTCTGGCATTTATAAATTCAAATATATATCCTACATATTTATTTACATAAACACACACATATATATAAAACCAACTCAATGAATATGTCTAATTAAAATCCATTAAGACAAGTATCGCTCATTTTGTAAAAAGCAGTATTTTAGAAAAAAAAATTTCAAGGAAAATTGGTATATATCCTATATAAAAATCAAGAAATTGTAAATGTAACAAACCTATTAGAAAAAGAAAAAAAATTCTGAAATCTTAAAAAATATTTTAAAGAAAATATAAAAGTTATTGTTTCAATGATTATATTTCATCTTGTTATCTTCATAATTAATGGGATAGTTGAGTTTGTTTTATCATTAAAAGTTTGGATACTTTTCTATTAACCGGGCTTAATAAATTCACCTATTCTGTAAATTTATCTCTAAAACAATCATTCTAAAAAAAAGTACTTAAATTTGTTCATACGAGATTTCATGTAAAAAATTGATAAAAGCAAATCATTTTCATAAAATTAAAATATTGCTAAAGAAAACATAACAATAAAGTGACTATTGTTATCTGAACTATTGACTTCTTTGATCATTAAAGCTTAAATTTTGAAGGTGCACTTTTTTATTGCTTATTGTTTGTTTTATTAATTATTTAATAGAAATTTTTTTACGATTCTAACTTATTTTTAGAGCTTTTCTTTATTTTTACTCAACACTGACTAACTTGATATATTTATTAACACTGCAGCATGCCACTTATTTGACAAATTGTGAAATCTTTAATGGGCAAATGAGTATATATAACTAAGCAAGGACAGAAAATGCCCCATCTATATAATCTCTTTAACTTACATATGTACTTCATTTGTCCTATTTTTTAAAAAATTTATTATTATTAATAAAATTGAAAAATCTGGTTTCTCTTAATGAAAAATTAAATATATTTTTTTACTTACCATGCAATACTTCTTAAGTTTGTTTAAAAATGTAAGATTTGCATAAGCATTTAGTATACACAGGGGTGATTGTGAGCCCAAGTAAAAATTCCGGAAAATTTCTTGAGTTAAAAAAAAAAACAGTTCAAAATTGAAAAAAATTTAAACTAGTTTTTTTTCCTCTTTCTGAATATTTCTTAGTTTACTTAAAATATATTTAAAATTTGACACATACCTATGATGACCTGGAGAAGTAATTAAAATTTACAAATATGTCTTTCTTTCATGAGTTTATGATTATAACAACTATTTACTGATAAAAAATGAATATTGATCTTGAATATNAAAAAAAAAGGTTGAGAATCACTGTCTTATATACTTGTGAATTGTAGTTGTAATTTTGTAGTGGTAGATACGCTACAGTACTCCCCCACCAGAGTTATAGCTGTGATAGAATTCGATGAACGGATACCACTAGTTGAATCACTGTTAGCGAAAATTCCGGAAATCCGGATTTTTTCCGGAGCACAATCAGCCCTGGTATACACTTACCACATTTGTTAGCTTGGTATAAATAATGTATAACACTTCGGAAAAAAAAATAATATTAATTATCATAACTGTTGCAGTATATTTCTTTTTGAGAATATGGAACAATTTTCAAGTGACTGATATTTAATGACCTTATTTAACTAATAATGAAATATATTGTTCATGTAAGAAACACACCTAAACTCTTTAACTATGGTAACGCTAATTAGTTTAAAAGAAAAAGTTAAGAAATACTAAATAAGCTAAAGAAAACATGTAACATTAATGTTTTTCTAAATAATCATTTTAGGAAGTTTTGTCTATAAATAATAAGATAAATTTTCTAAATTTTTTAAAAAAAATTTTTTTTGTTGTTACATTTTATGAAACACTGAAAAAGTTAGAATCTAGATCGAGATTTAAAAATAAACGCTAATTCCTCCTCAAAGCAATTATTAAAAAAAAAAAAAAATTTCGACGAAATGTTAGGATAACATTAAAAACATTTAAAATCGCTAAATTAGAATAAGATAAAACCTCAAAAAATTACAATCAAATGTAAAATCTGAAGCCAAAGAAAAATGGAATTAATAAAAATGAACAAAACTATATCATTAACAACCTCGATCAATCAAGCTCCCGGCAAAAATCAATTAGATATTTAGCAACGAAACAAACACTTATCATCCAAATTCTATATTTCAAAAACATTTTAAAGTCACATTCCATTCAGAAAATACAATCATTAATACATATTTCATTAGTAATATTATTTAACATTTGCACACTTCAAAAGTAAAATGGTAAAATTTCATCAAAAAACAAGACGCCAAATTAAAAATCTAAAGAACTCAACTAACCTTTATTAGAAAACATACTTCGCTTCGCCAATTGTTTACAAGTCCACAAATATCGCTCAGCAATAGATAAAAATCGCTTTGGAAGACGAAATAACAATTGCAGACAGAGAAATGATGCTTAAACAGCCATTGTATTAGACGTTTGAAAGCTTACTTTAAATAATCGATACCGATCAAAATGCGTATCTCGCCAGCATTTAAAAAAAAGAAGGCTTAATGATGACAAATTCATAAACAATGAAAAACGGCCTCAAATCCCGCGCAATTAATGACAACACGTCCATTGTTATTTTTTTCTAATAAGAAGCAGGCGAAAAAAAACTGAAGTCCTAACAGAGCTGCTTTTCTTTTTTAAAAAAATTATGAATTGTCAATCGATGAGTTTAGGGGCTAATTCCCCTCCCCATTACTACCCCGTGTAGCTTTTGTGTTACTGAATCCATAAACCCGATGCAGCAGAAACGCGGGAACCGTTGTTTTGTTACCATGACATGCCATTTAAATGTCATCGCGGGAACTCTACTGTCAGGCGTCATAGAGGTGTCATACATATAACTATATAGTCATACCTAAATTTATGCATTAAGCGCATCATATAGAAGGTGATTAGTTTTACATGCAAATGTGCGCAGCAGCTCTACAGCCACCAAGCCATAACTCATACAAAATGGCGGGAAAGGTTAGTATCTTTAAATTTTGCATATTCCACATTAAAATTGAAAATTTTAGAATTTTTAAGGAGTCTTGAGTCAAAATTTTTAGCTATAGAGTCATTATATAATATTACTAAAATATAGAAATAAGTTTACTTACCCATAATTTGTAATAAGTATTCTAAATTATGATTTTAATTTTACTTCAATGAGTCCCACATTCGACAAAGCGACGCTGTACTACATCTACAGTGTTAGAAAATACCCTCAAACGCAAACATTATTGTTTGACATAATATTTTGGTAAAAAAATTAAACAAAAAAGAATGCGCGCTTTTATTGATCTGGAATTTTTAAAACGTTTAAAGAAAAGAATACTTTCTTCACTTTTGTGATTGATAATTTAGTTGGAATCGATTTGAATGTTTAATAAAACTCATGATAGAGTTCTGTTTTAAAATATTTTAGTAGACCACTGTATTCATAAAAATCGTTTTACATTTATTTAAAAATTTTAATTTCTTGCTTTATATATCATTCGGAAGCTTTTTTAATAGAAAAAACAATTATCAATCGAGAAATAAGCTAAAACTCAAACATTTTGTTCAGTAAATCTTTAAAATCTTGTTTCATTTTTCAAAGTTTATTAAAGGATTTATTCTAAATTAAATATTTTTTCAAAAAAATGTCTTCAAATTTAAATTGGAACAAAATTTATTAAATTCTAGTTTTTAACAATAAGTACCTCATTTGCATAGACGTTTTAAATAAATGTGTTAATGTTTCTGTTTTTAATTAGTTTCGTTTTCGTGCGTTTTTTTCTTCTTCTTCTTTTTTTAAAAACTTTTCCATGTTTTTTTACATTTCGCCGATGGCAACTACTAATATTGAAAGTGAAACAGTGCAGACTGTTCGGTTATACATTTTGCGACGATTGTTTTGTTGTTACTTTCGAAAGATCTCAAAATATTTACTTCCCATGGAAAATTATCGAACAATATTAGATATGAATCGACTAATCTAAGAGAAACTAACCCTAAATTTTAATTAGGTTTTAACGAATATGATCATGAATTCTTGTATTAATGTAGTACTTGATCTTGAAACTAAATTGAGGCATTTAAAATTAGGGGAAATAAATCAACTTTCAGCAATTTTACTTCTTAATGATAGTTGGCGAGATTTAGCTGCAGTTATTCGTGATCCTGATAATCCCAGCTATTTTCTTTATGACACTGACAATATTAGGTTTGTGTTATTAATGTACTCATTATACTCGTATCGTTAATAATCATTTCAACTTATCAATGACTAGATCTGTTTTTGTAATATAATGAACTAGTTAGAATGCATAATCTATATGATTATTAATATCTTATCTTATATTGACCTTCTTAAAATTTAATTTTTATTAAAAAATGTTTTGCCTATTTTAAAATTTGTTACTAAGCTTTTTATTTTTATAGTGGTGATAAATTACATAGTTTAAATAGGATTTTTTTCTGTTTTTATATTCAACTACTCTTTAAAAATCTTTCAAAATTATTTTTTTTTTTTTAATCAATGCATCTTTTTTATTGCCTACTGGTTGGATAAATTGCTTCTACTAATTATCCTATAATTATTTAATCAAGTGTTAAGATTGTGTTATATTCCCTTTCAGGTTATTAGATGATAAAAGAAAATGTGGAAAAAATCCAGCTGAAGCCTTATTGGAACATTGGGGCACATATGGAAAAAGTCAACCTAATATAAAAAATCTGTTATTTTATTTGAATGAAGCAAATCTTTTGAGAGCTGTCCATTTTGTGAAGAGTCAATTTCTGAAAAGTAACTATTAAACCTTATTTTTGCTCTGCTAACAGATATTTATAGAAAATGTTTTTTTTTTTTTTTTTTTTAAAGATTTTTATCTTGATTATATTAAAAATGCTTTGGTTTTAACTAGGAATTAGACAGATTCATTAAGTTTCAGTTTTTATCTATTTTTGTATATTTCTTATTTTTTATCAAACAGTTTTTTTTTTTCTAGTTATTTTAAATTTAATATGGTTACGTAAATTTACGAAAAGTAGTACAAACTTCTATCTGAAAATGTATTATTATTTTATTTTAGTGCTCACAATTTCCAAAAAAATAATTGCAATTTTTATATTTAAATAGGTTTAAGAAATTTATAAATTAAAAGCTAATATTTTTTCATGCATTGTAGTCATGAATATTTGAAACAAAAAATATAGTTACTAACTTTATAGTTTGTGAAGTAGAAAATGTATTTTATAGAAGAAACCTGAGGGGAATATTTCTGTCTATTTAATTTCTTCATGCCGCTGCTTGGTAGTCGCCAAAACTTGGCAATTTATTTGGAGCAGCTGCTACCTAAGTGATATTTTTACAATGTGAGCCTTTTCCTCTGAAGAATTACAAAGGCATCCTCATAAGTTTATATTTTGTAAAGTGGAAAACGAAGTTTATAGAAAAAACCTAAGGGGAATATTTCTGTCCATTTTATTTCTTCATGCCACAACTTGGTAGTCGCCAAAACTTGGCAATTTATTTGGAACAACTGCCAGTGCAGAAATTTTCCCCAAGTTTTGGCGACAAAAAAATTTCCCCCAAGTTTTTTCTTACAATGTGAGCATTTTCCTCTGAAGAATTACGATGGCATCCTCATAAATTTATATTTTGTAAAGTGGAAAACGTATTATATAGAAAAAACCTAAGGGGAATATTTCCGTCTATTTTATTTCTTCATGCTACTGCTCAGTACTCGCCTAAACTTAGCAATATATTTGGAACAGCTGCCAGTGCAGAAATTTTCTTGACCCAAGTGATATTTTTACAATGTGAGCATTTTCCTCTGAAGAATTACAAAGGCATCCTCATAAATTAAAAAATATATATATATTTATGTTAGCCACTGTTTAATTGGTAATTCAAACAGGTACAACCATTAAAAAAAATTAGGAACTGAAATAAAATTCACTTTGATAACATTTGTTGTAATAAGTTATAACTGGAAGAAAGAAAAAAAAGATTCTGAAAAAGATTTGAGACTAAGTTTTAATTATTTTTGTTCTATTGAAACTAATTTAGGAAAAGTAATTAATAAAATGAAAATTTAAATAAGAGTATATTCATATGAAACATATATTTATTCATTTGTTATTGTTATTATTCAGTTTTTACTTATTATTTTATTTTTGCTTAGACTATTTAATGAGTTTTTGATGCAGTATTTTCGAACTCAGGCACTATTTCTTGTTTTCACCCCTTCTTTTCTGTTATATTTCTCATTTTAGATAATATTCCTGAAACGCACATTGAAACTGAAGAATTGGAAACCATTATAAATATCGAAAATAAAAATGCTCTAGCTTCAGAGCTAAACTGTGTTGATAGGATGTCAAAAGAATTCAATCTTGATGGAATTACAGTATATCCATTTGAAGCATTGGCTAAAGCTACCATGAATTTCTCTGAAAGAAATGGCAGTAAAATTGGAGAAGGTACTTATGGAATGGTATTTCAAGGAAAAGTTTCTGATAAAATAGTAGCCATAAAGAAATTAAAGAATAATGTTGATAAACAATTTTTTACAGAATTGAATATTCTTTCAAGGTAAATATTTTTTGTTTTTCTTAGTAAAGCAGGGTGCATAGCATTTTTAAAAGTTCGTAAAGGTGCTTATTTTCGTTTTTCAATAGCTCTTAAAGGTACTTTTTTCATTGGGTGTTTTTAATAAGTGCTTAATTTTTCTTTTACCATATTGATTTTTGCTACAAATTATGCAAAAAGACACAGTTCAGATTTTTCTGTTCAAAATTTTCACAATTAATTCAACCTCAATCTGTTTTGGCGTATTGCCAGTCCGCAGCATATAAAAACGCCATTCGTTTTACATGATTTTTGACAATTGTCAAAAACAATGCCAAAAGTTTTTTTTTGTTTTTTGACATGATTGTTAAAACAAGATAAAACCGTCAATAGTCAAAAACTTGCCAACCCTGCCTAGTTATGATATTTTTTTTAAAGTGCTTACAAATGTTTTTTGAGTGCTTTAAAGGCGCTTATTTTTTGTTGAATAATTTGGCTATGCACCCTGTAAGGTTATTTAACCACCTTATTATGGTATGTTTTGTATACTATGAGTTAAATGTTTCGTCAACTGATTGTTTTTCTCCTCCAGAAGTGTTAGTAAATAAATTTCAGAAAAGATAATTTGTTGTACCCAGTATAGTTTGAAGCATGGACAAGGCTTTCTTTTTAAACTACCAGTTTTGTTATTTGTTGTTCATGGCCACAGTTACATATTATTTCACAATTTAATTGATATGCAGGACCCCGTGGCTGAATCGCAGGGACACGGCAGCACTGTCGCAGAAATTTAAAGAGGTTTTGTGGAAAGATTTTTTTTTTTGAAAAGTAAAAAATTATACTTTTTTTTTTTACAGAAATTTGCACGTAATATTTGAATCATGCATTTAGATAATCACTTCTCAGCACACTCAATTTATGCCGATAGTATTGTAAATCGATGTGATGTTTCGTTTGTATTTTCAGCACTTATTGATATTGATTTTCACATGGCTTTTAAGCATCCCTATATATTTTCAACAATATGGAAAATTCGATTTGTGCATCTGAGTATTTATTTTTTAAGGTAATAATTCTATCGAATTTTTGGCAGTTATTGCTATTAATTTCTCCACAGTTTTTAAATCCAATATTTTATGTAGGTTATTCATAAAATACGATTCGCGTGATTTCGTCGTCAATCCTTTTTTTTTTCGGTAATTACTACTACGGATTTTATTATTTTTAATAATTTTTTATTGTGATGATTATTCACAAAATGCGAAGAAGTAAATAATTTGTGCGTTTCCCACCAACGAAATACGAGAATATCGCCCATAACATTAGAATAAAAAATTATTACATGTTCAATTTTAAAAAAATTATGCAGTTTTTTTTGTAAACACATCGTATTTGTTATTTTAAATTAGTAATTTATGTGTTTGTTATTATTTAGCTTTTGGGCTTCTTTTTGTTCCATCTAACACAAAAGTTTTCCAATGGTTAATTTTTGACATCTTTCTATCTCATCTTGCCCACGTGTCAGGGAGAACAGAGAAAAACTCTTATTGTCAGGGAATTTTATTTTGATTCAAAAGGAAGAAAAAAGTCAGGGAAAGTTGCATTTTTTTTTTGACAAAAACTTTTAAAGTTTATATATGATACCTTGAAAATAACCAGACTTACAGTAATCAGTTATTTAAATTTGATTTAAATAATTCTAACATTATTACAATTATTTGTTGTAAAATCTCACATTTTAATAAAACTTTTCCATGTTTCCATTCTCATTCAATGATATTTTTTTACTCTCAAATTCTATTATTTGACATTTGACAAAAAAAAATTTAAAATTTTTTCAAAGAAAAATTACATGGTATAGAAAAAATATTCTTTTGAAATATTATTGAAGTTTTTTTAAATTACCTGGAAAAGTCAGAGAATTTGTTTTCTGAAATAAGTGAGAGCCTTGTCATTTCACATTGTGAAGCATTGGATTGAAGTGTCTTCTCTTATGTTTTATTTATTTATTTATTTATTTTTTCATTTGAGACATTGTACATAGTACTAAGTGTCAAAGCCACCTGATATCAACCATGTAATATACTTTTGTTGTTTTAAAAATTGTTTGTTCAGATTTGCTTTTTATTTTTCAGATTTAAACACAAAAACCTTCTGCCACTGCTAGGTTGTTCTTTGACTGGATCTGAATGTTGCCTTGTATATGAATACATGGAAAATGGTTCATTACAAGACAGATTGGCTTGCCTTGTAAGCTACAATTGATTTCTTTTTTTAAGACGGATTATATTAAAAAAAAAGGAAAAAGCAGACATTACAATTGTTTGAGTGTTGAAAATGTTTTTTATTTCAGTTTTTAAATGGATTTCAGTTTTAATATACTGTCAAACGGGTTTTAATATAGTATTAATAAATTAATTTGAACTAAATTTTTTATTTATTAAATCATTATTATTTGAAATACTGGATCCAACTCATAAACTAAATAAAATTTTGGCTTTTACCTTATGGGATAGCCCTTATGTACAACCAAACAAAAATATTCATGAGCCAAAAGCAGCCAAAAATACAGTGAATTTTAAATTATTAGTTTATTCCAATTGTAAGCCTTGAATTCTTACTTTTTGAAACCGTGTTTCAGTTGTATATTTAGAAACATGCATACCAATGTTCCAAAATTTTGTTATAAAATATTAATCATGCTAAAAAGTTGGCTTTTCATTGCATTTTCGTTCACTGGTGTCATAATTTTTTTTGTAAGTGACTTTCTGTTGTTGAATTTTACATACTGGCTAATGCCAAAGAATAGCTACAAGGTTTTGTATCTACTTAGACTTTTTTAAAAATGTCCTAGTGTCAAAAAAAAAATTTGTTTAAAGAGAAAAAATAAATTTTTTTCCTGCTGAAATAATTTGATAATTAGGGGTTTATAATTAGGAATTATTGTTAGGTATTATGAATAGGGCTTTTTGTATTAATTTAGGAAAAAAGAAGATCTGTTAAATCGCAAAATTCGATTTACATAGAAGTTTGTTATATCAGGGTATAAATATAATTACAGTAGGGAACCCATTATCCAGAACGATCCGGACCATCGCTATCCCAGATAACTGATTTTTCCAGTTTTCTGAATCGCTACAAAAAGCCGTTTTTTTATTGTTTAAACCCAACTAAAAAAAAATATTCGGAAATAATCTGAAAAAGAAAAAAAACGATGAAGTAATGATTATTTCCAAAATGATGGTAAGATAAACATCTTTCAAAAAAGAAAGAAAAATCCTAAAATCTTATGAGGAAAAAAACAATTTTTTAAAAAAAATGTCGGAAAATTTATCGAATTTTGTTCCGGTTTTTTGGTTTTCTGATTTCCGGATAACGGGTTCTGTACTGTATATTCAATTAACAACATTATTTTATTTAATCCGTGAGCTG